>NW_011494717.1:11154825-11208270 GCF_000754665.1 Bison bison bison
CTGTACACTAACTGTTGTGCTTTGTATCAAGACAGGGCTAGTTTAATGTTTACAACTGTGGATATTATGAACACGGTTTCTAAGAGTTTCAGATAATGAAAATGGGAATACCCACAAGACCAATGTCGGCATGACCCAGGTATCACAAAAAATGAAGGCTAAATGACAGGACACATATACAGGTGGATTATGCAGATAAATAATCAAAACGATATACAGCAAAATACATGGAGAATGTGTGGTTGGGCATGCTGGAGAGAGAGACGTGAAAGTACATATGGAAAGTGAATCTCCCAAGTCTGGGGTGAAATAGGCATTAGTTAGACTTACTATGACCTTCTGCAGGGCCAGACATAATGTTTTCTAGTTCCTGTTCTCAGGACTGCCTGCTCTCCAAAATGTGCTTCTTCTGTGGGCTGAGGCCTTAGAACTTGGCCCTTGATTTTGGATGGGAAGGATTACATATATACCATAGAAAATATGTAACTGGGCATATCAAAGGTTAATCTTCACATATATATAATAATGTATTCTCAATTATTGGTGTTAGGGAAGCTCACTGCACAGTGTTTGGGAGTATCAACTGTGGAGCTGGACGACTTGGGTTTGAACATGAGATGTGTGACTCTGGCCAAGTTACTTAACCACACTGAGCTTCAGCTCCCTCCATGATAAAATGAAAGTGCCTCCCTCATGGAGTGGTGGTAAGTACAATGTTAGGTGAGACGACACGTGGATGGCTCTTAGAATAATGCCCAATACCACACAGGAAGCACGAAGTAACTATTCCTCTCTCTCCTGGTTATGGCCTGTGTGTGCTCCCTGCCCCCATCCCCAAATTCCTATGTTGAAATCTACCCCCCAGAGTGGTAGTAAGATGAGACGGGGCTTTTGGGTAGTGATCGGGTCATGAGGGTGAAGGCCCTATGAATGGGATTAGTGAGCGCTCTTATCAAGAGGTCCCAGAGAGCTCCCTTGCCCCTTCGGCCACGTGAAGACAGAGAGAAGGCACCAACTATGAACAAGGAAGGGAGACCTCTTCCTGCTGACACCCTGATCTTGGACTTCCAGACTCCAGTGAAAGTGAAAATCGCTCAGTTGTGTCCGACTCTTTGCAATCCCATGGAATTCTCCAGGCCAGAATACTGGAGTGGGTAAGCCTTTCCCTCCTCCAGGGGATCTTCCCAAGCCAGGGATCGAACCCAGGGCTCCCACATTGCAGGCAGATTCTTTACTAGCTGAGCCCCAAGGTAATCCCCCAGACTTCGGAACTGTACAAAATAAACTTCTGTTGTTTATAAACTGCCCAGTCAGTGGTATTTTGTTACACTGGCTCAAACAAGGACTAAAATTTTCCATTTCATCATCATTATTACTATTATACAAATTAAGAGGAATGCTGGAAGAGAGGTGAGCCCCTACTCAGGCTGCCAGGGTGCCTGCTCATCCCTGCCCCCCACCAGCAGCCTCACTCTTCCTCTGTCCTCTGTGTGTTGGCACTCAGGAAGAAGCCAGCTGTGAAAGGGCACCAGATCCCTGTCAACCAGTGGAGAGACAGGGCTGCAGCTGGACTGCCACAGGGCCACAGGGCCAATGCCACTCTGGGGACCCTAAAGGGCTTCTCAGAGGAGGAGACACTAAACTGGCTGCGGAAGAATGAGTAAGGACCTCTGGTGGAGAACAGGGTGGAGGGCAATCCGTGAGGAACAACCTGCCCAAGCTATTCTTCTTGCAAAGAGAAAGGAGAGGAAGGAGGATGACAAGAGAGGTCTGAAATTGGAGCCAACAGCAGCCAAAATCATAAGGCTGGCCCAGAGAAGACAACTGAGCTGGCTCTGATGGGAGAAGGGGAGTGGTCAGGTGCACACCAACAGGAAGGCATTCCACACAAATCGGGCATGTGTGCCGAGGCCTGGTGATGTGCTGGGGCCACAGGATCACTTGGCCACCCCGCACCACCCCACCCCCCGCCCCAGGTCTCTGTCTCTCGGAGCGCCTGACTTCCATGTGTGTGTCCCACTGGCTTGTGTGGAAGCAGAACCCAACCCCTCCCCACCGAGGCAGTCTCCAAACACAGAAGTCTCTGGACCCCACCCCCACCCCACCTCTTCTTGTGGCAAACATCCTGTTGCTGCTGCTGCTGCTGCTGCTAAGTCACTTCAGTCGTGTCCGACTCTGTGTGACCCCATAGACGGCAGCCCACCAGGCTCCCCCATCCCTGGGATTCTCCAGGCAAGACCACTGGAGTGGGTTGCCATTTCCTTCTCCAATGCATGAAAATGAAAAGTGAAAGTGAAGTCACTCAGTCGTGTCCGACTCTTTATCCTGTTTCAAGTGCTCAAAAGATTTCGCCCTGGGTCCAGGCACTTCTCACTTTCTCTTTCCCTCTGGTATGATCTAAAGACAGTCCACATGTGCAACTATTTTCCGCCCCAGCACAAGTGGATTTCAGGGGACAAGCTCTTCACCAGCACCCCTGTGGCACTGGCGCACACACCCATCACAGCATCAGATCTGTCCCTTGTCGTCCAACACCAAACCTCACTCTGAGGCCTTGAAGGCAGGAAGAGCCACCAGAGTCCAACCAGTGCCTGGGATAGAGTAAGACTTGTAAACATTTGCTGCCACAGTGCATGATGGAAGGAATGTGTCAATTCTCTGACACCACTGGTGTATCACCTAATTCCTCCATCTATTTTTAATATCTCCCTCCCCACTGGGAAGTGGTAAGTACTTGGTAAACACTCCTGAGATGAGAAGTGATTGTTTTTATGCATTTTGATTTCTCTTTGTATACAACATATATTTATCATTATGGGATTTGCCAGGATGCCATTCTGACAAGCCGAGGGGTTTATAGGTATTCACAATTCTCTTATCTACCTAGTGTTCAATCCATCAAATATCCAGGGCAGAGTGGAAAAACGAAAGCAACCAGCTCAAAAGAGCCCCACTACAAGCCTTGGGCTGTCAAATCTCGAAGGTCAAAGCTGGCAGAAGCCGATGGTCTTTTCATTTATTTTTCTTGACGCTCATCAATGAAGGCAATCGTGAGTAAAAGTTGTACCTGCCAGGAAAGGAATTGTCCTTTGTACTTGGTGGCAACCTTCACAGTTGAGGTGCATTCTGACAGCTGCTTCCCGAACCCCAGGGAGAATCACACATCTATCCCTGGGCATGGGCAGAGGGTGGGGAGAAGCACTTTTTATCTTTTCACTGATTGGAGACTCTTCTTTGATCTTGGCCTGGACTTTTAACTTTTAGAGCTTAGATTTAGGAAGACTCGCATCACGGAACTACTGTAAACTGATCTGGTATCTGTTCACCTAACACAGAATATCTTTTGTGTTCTAGATGCTGTGCCAGGCACTGCAAGGAAAAGATGTGCAAACCAAGGATCTAGCTTCAGGGTGTGTAGCCTAGAGCCAGATGACCAAATATCAGGTGAGATTTTCCTGACTGATTTCCTCAGAGCCAGGTGTGATACAAGGGTTCACCTGCAAGGCTTCCTTGGGGGAAATAACATGAGATAAAAAAATGAGGCAGAAGATCTGTGTTCCCCACTGTGTGTTACCCACGACTATGGGCAAATCACTGAACGTCTTTGAGATTCAGTTTACTTATCTGTAAAATGAGGGTAACAACATATAAGGCACAGATTGTAGTGAAGATGAAATGAGTGGGTGGATGTTGATGTACTTTGTACCCTCAACATGCACAGGGCAGATACTTACTGCGAATACTGACAACATAGTGTCTACCTCCTAAGAACACAGAGGAGTGCCGTGGTCCTGCTGTTAATCTGAAGATGAGATGAGAGTCAACATATGACATTCTGAAAATCAAGAGGCATGGTGGATAGTGTGTGGATAGAGGGTGGATGGACGCATGAAAGGATGCATGGGATGGAGACCCCCTCTGACTCTAAAAGGTCAGGCTTTCTCCAGTCCACAGTGTATTCTTCTCAGTCTCCATGGCCTTGAACACCACAGTCCTTTTGGAGAAAGAATAACACATGTGTCCTGAGAAGACCCACCAGAGGAGACCAGACCCATCCATGACCTGGGATACATAGTTTTCCCAGCTTGGGGGTGCACAGCAGGCAGGATCAGGCCAGGCTTAGACAGCCTTGTCACTAGCATTTCTCCCCATAAGGGGGAGAAAAATGACTGTCCACCCTGCACAGAAGTCCATCTCACCTCTCCAAGCTTTCTTTTTTTAATTTTTTTCTTAGCATTTAGTAAATAGTTATAGAAAGCCACCTGTTTATGTGATGACACAAGTCAAGCTGAGATGTTAGCTGTCATTACTAATTCTTGATGCACATCAGAATCCCAGTGGCACTCCTTAAAAATACTTATGCTCATGCCCCTTCCCAAGACTAAAATCAGAATCAATTGGAATGGCCTTTAGCCATATGGATTTTGTAAACTGTGTACTTATGATTTGTACCCCCAAATCTTGAGCCCTACCATTTCAATGGCTTAAGGTCCATATGCTAGAGAAGACTAGCATTTTAGTTGTTGCTTCAATATTACTACTCAAAGGGGTGAGAAATATGATAAATCCAGGCATAGTTAGTGGGACTGGTACTTTGGGGTACCACCTAGGTCATACCGAGGGGTATGAAATTGATAACCTTGGCCCATCTCACAACCACTCTCCCCAAATGCTGAGCAGTTGGAGGAAGGCTGGCCCACCTTTATAGGAGCAATTGGTAGGGGATGAGGGGAACACCCACTCCACATTATTTAATTTAACTACACAACCACCCTATGAGGTGGTTCAGTTACTACCATCACACAGAGAGGAAAGCTGAGGCTCCAGAGACTAGCCTAAGAGCACACTGAGTGTGTGTGCTGGGGGAGGGGGTGCCTCCCTGCGCTCCTAGGACTGGAGTCTCACAACTGCCTCTGCTCGAGAGTTCCCAGCTGCATGACTGTTCCCATGACACCGTGACAGGGCTGAGTGTGAGTTTTAAGGCTTTTAAAAATTATCTTTAAAGCCTTTGAATGGCTCTCTCTTTTTAGTGTAAATCACCCGGACAATAAAGCCCTTATTGTATATTTATTAGTGTGTTATTCAGACCAAGGGGGAAAAGAGAGAAGCTGACACTACGAATGACTTTGAAAGCGAGAAGAAGCGGGGCCTGAAATTAAATCACTGTGACAGTGCCACTCGAGGGCATCAATTTCAATAAATGATCACCTTTTGTTCACTCCTGGTCCCGTTTGTCATGCGGGCAGGATGCGAGGAGAACTTTGCCCGGGACGCTGAGTACCACAGGCCTCTAATTTCCTCACGCTGGCCAGGCCTGCCACAGTGCCCTGAACCAACTGAAGGTACGCCCAGCAAGGCTGGGCAGAGGCCGTCGGGCATCCTTTCAGAGGCAAATGCCCTGTGTCATCTTTCCACACTGCGCTCCCCCGCTCCTGCCCCTCGCTCAGCCTCCTGAGACCATCCAGTCTATTTATAGGGAAATCCAGGTTTCTGTACAAAAGTGGTGAAAGGTCTCTGTGGGTCAGTAGTAGGTAACTGTATTGTGTGCCAGACTAGTGGGCCCATAAAGCAGACTCTATCACTTCCTGCTCCCCTGTCCTGACTGGCAACCTGAGGCAGGGGCGCTTGCATTGCGCGATGGAGGAAGGGGAGGCAGCGGTGAAATCTCCACTTCAGGAGGGAGGAAGCTGAGGCTGGGAAGGCGGTGGTTGTTCTATTACCACACTGCAAACTAGCAGCTAGGACTGACGGCTCACCCCTGACGCCCAGCAATCAATATTGCTTTGGGTTAAATTCCTTTGGCAGGTCTTCCATTGGGACTGTTTCTGGTTTTAAAGCTGGGATCTTTAGTCAGAACCAATCGGTTTAAATAAACATGGCAGCCGTGTGGGTACCCAGCACAGACGTGAGTTCTTCTTCAACTGAGAGGGGAGTGCAGATGTTAATCTCAGGGCAATGAGGTTGAGGACTTCTTGATTGAGATTTTCTGTTTAGCTGGGAAACAGACAAATGGAAGCACTGGAGGATGGGGCTCTGGGGCCCAACATGGGCGTGGGTCCTGGCTTTGCCAGGAGCCTACACTTTGACCTTTATCACATCTCATCAGGCATTGAGCCCTGGCTTCCCACATCAGGAAATCAACGAGACAGATGGAACTCAAGTCTCCTCTGAGTGTAGGGGTTAAGCTCCCACAGATAGGTGAAGTTCTGTGCTGTGGAGAATCTTATTTCTCTGCTACCCTCTGGAATGAGTCTCATTCGTGTTGTGAAAAGGCCCTGACGGCTTATCTTGGCTCAAGCCCAGGTATCACCAAATCCTTTAGGTTTAAAACATCTTTTCAAGTATTAGTAATTCAAAAGATTGGCAACTTCTATCCCCCCAGGCCCAATTCTTCCCTCCACACACTGTAGTTCTGGTCACACGTAAGAAAAGTCCCCAGATACCCAGGGCTGCAGGAGAAAGCTGTGTGCGCGACGAGGAAGGCAGACTTGTGACGGATGTCATGGAAGCAGTCTTGGAGAGTCGCTCTTACAGTCTGAGACACCACCAACCCTTGGGCTTGTGTTCTTGAGTCCAAGAAGCTGCTGATTTTACATTGCCAATTGCTGCTGGACAGACTGCTCTTTCTAAAACAGCTTTCAGTTGAAAGGCAGGGGAGCACAGGAGAAGAAGGAGCTGAGATGCCTGTGCTGGCTTTCCTGGACAGTGGTCTTAGCTCAGCCTCTTAAAATTTCTGGGCCCTAATTTAAAAACATCTGCATAAGCATCTGCTGTTGCTGTTGAACTTGTGTCTTCCTTACTGAACTGGATGCTTCTTGAAAGAAAGCCTTTGTCATCTCCGGCTGTGTATTCCCAGCACCAATGATACAGGTGGCACTCCATCCATGGTGCTTACATGAATTATAAACTGAGAAGGATCTATTAATGTATCAAGTATCTACTACAGTTGGGCACCGTGTGCGCCATCCTCCTCATGCCATTCCAGTTTGTTGTTCAGTTGCTCAGTCATGTCTGACTCTATGCAACCCCATAGACTGCGGCACGCCAGTCTCCTCTGTCCTTCTCTACCTCCCAGAGTTTGCTCAAACTGACATCCATTGAGTCAGTAACACCATCCAACCACCTCATCCTCTGCTGCTCCCTTCTCTCTTTGCCTTCCATCTTTCCCAGCATAAGGGTCTTTTCCAGTGAGTTTGTTCTTCGCATCAGGTGGCCAAAATACTGGAGCATTTCACAGTACACCATGTTAAATAGGTATTATATTCGTTCAATTCACAGAACTTTGTGGCCTCTAATTTCCAGTTAGGATGTCCTCTGCCTGCTAGATTCTGCAGTCAGCGGGGTTGGGCAGTTTGACAGCCCATTTCTCTGCTTCCTTGAGTCTGTGGCCTTTCTGGCTGGGAAGATGAACAGATGAGCAGGCCAGTCATTCATTGTCGGCTGTCCCCTGGGAGACTCCGGGCAAAGCCTGACTGTCTTGGCAGACTCAGGCGTCTCGCCCTGTGAATCATTTAGATCTCTCACACTCTGCTGCTGCTGCTGCTGCTGCTGCTTTCCAGGTGACTGGGAGGGGAGCATCTGCTGGGATTCCCCAACTGCTGCCCCTGCTTCCTGTGCCTCCTCGCAGGCTGCCGCCCCGCTGGTGTTGCACTGAGTGGTCTCCCAGGGACTTGCTGGCCTCTGACTTGTCGTTCCTCTGAGTCAGGCTCCCCCAAGTCGACAGTGTTATGACAACTTCCTCCCTTGTTACTACAAATGCTGACTGTTGTTTTCCCAGCAGCGTTCCCCAACCACCGTGTTCTGTTCTGAGAGGAAGCCAGCCTTATCCATAGTCATCACAGTCATCACCACCACGATTTCACCATGTCCCCCTCACTGCATTGATCACTGGGCTCCTGGGGTCATCTCTGACATTATAGGGAACAAGCTTCCAGCAAGGCAAACTGCCAAGGATCCCAAAATCAAAAGATTCTTGAGAGTGGCACTGACCTCATAAGCAGAAAACAGATGAGTTGCAATCCTGTGTGATCCCAAATTGTAAGCAGAGTGGAGTAGATCAGGGTATTAAGTAAATGGCCTCTTACATGTGTTTCCTGATCAGAGTGTACAAAACCCTTCACATCCTTAACTGCACTGACCCCACATGACTATGTGAGAAGGGCAGCACCATCATTCCCACTTTACAAATGGTAAATCTGAGGCTTAGGTAGGGATGGAATGTGCCTGAACTCATAGAGCTCATTCATGAAATATCCTTTCACAAACCATCAAGGTTGGCTTTCCACATCTCTAGCACCTCTATGGTCCTAACAAATACAAAATACCCAATAAATGACTGTTCATTGAACTGACAATTGAATAGTGACATAGGACTTAAATTCAAGACTTTGATTCACAGAACATTATTATTATTATTTTTGCTGCACTACTGTGGTTCAATTGAGCTCTTGCAGCAATGGGTGAAAACAATCTAGAGTCAGCCTGATGAGGTTCAGATGCCCTCCACCCTGTCTAGTCATTGACCTTGGGCAAGTTATTTGGCTTCACTCAATTTCCTCACCTGTGAGATAGAAGATAGTAACACAGTACCTGTGTTGTTGAGTTTTAAATAAGAAAACACATTTAAAGTGCATAGCAGTGACTGGCATAATTAGTGCATAATTAGTGTTAACAAGTTACTACTCAAGGGTGGGAATGGGCCTTATATGTCTGTGAAACCCAGGACTTGGCACAGCGGCTGGAACATACACACGCCTGCCAACACTGACACATATGTGACAGGAAGCAAGTCCTTTACCCCTCCTGGCCTCAGTTCCCAACACTTGTGAACTGACATGGTGGGACCAGGTAAATTCTAGTGTTATTCCCCACTCTAAAATGCTCCATTTCAGAGGTCTCAATGGGACAGTTTTGCCCCCCAGAAGACATCTGGCAATGTCTGGAGACATTTTTGTTGTCATAACCTGGGGAGGTGCTACTGGCATCTAGTGGGTAGAGGCCTTGGAAGGCGGGGGCCACGCTCAGGACAGTGCCCACAAGAAGAACTGTCTGGCCCCAGATGTCAATAGTATCGAGACTGAGCAAACCCAGATCCAGCTGGACGTGAACAGCTAGAGTTCTCTGAATTGATGGAAAGGGCCTGTGGCCTGCAGCTTGCCAGGGTGCCCAGGGAAGCACCCTCAGGGCTGGCTCAGGCGTCTTTAATTTAAACCAGAATCACTCTTATCATCAAACTCCAAAATGACTCTGCCACGACTAGGAGAGAACATTGTGGCACAAGACTCACGGAGCCTGGCCTGAGGCAAAGCCCCTAGGATGCAGGGGCAGCCTTACCAAAGCCAGGGTCAGTGGGCTTGCCCATCACCCCTGCAGCATTTCCCTTGCCTCAGCTCCCTCCCTCCAGGGGACAGATGACTGCCAGTGATCAAGGAGTCATGCTGGGAAGAAAATGCTTTGGCCTGCGAAATGGACACAGAAATGGCAGCCTCAGGGAAAGGTCACAGCCTCCTGCATTGTGCAGTATTGGTCTCTGTGTTCTCACCACAAATGGAGGGAAGGTCACCATTACATGCCCCCCGGATCTTCAAAGAAGCTGCTGCTGCTGCTAAGTCGCTTCAGTCATGTCCGAATCTGTGAGACCCCATAGATGGCAGCCCACCAGGCTCCACCATCCCTGGGATTCTCCAGGCAAGAACACTGGAGTGGGGTGCCATTTCCTTCTCCAATGCATGAAAGTGAAAAGTCAAAGTGAAGTCCCTCCATCGTGTCCAACTCTTCGAGACCCCAAGGACTGCAGCCTACCAGGCTCCTCCATTCATGGGATTTTCCAGGCAAGAGTACTGGAGTGGGTTGCCATTGCCTTCTCTGTCAAAGAAGCTAGCTTGTCTCTTTTCCCAAAGTTCCTTCACTTCCATCTCCTCTTTCGCAAACTCATCGGTTCTCCCTGAATTCCTGCCGAGAGGCTATGGGTTTCCCAGAAAGAGGAGAAATGACCCAGAAAGACCCCAAATGAAGAAAGGGGAGAACTGAAGTCTTGTTTAAGTTACTATAAATAGGCTGCCGATCTCCTCTTTGTCTCAGTTTTCCTGTCTGTTAAATGAGCAGAGACATTATTTTGCCAACAAAGGTCTGTCTAGTCAAAGCTATGGTTTTCCCCATAGTCATGTACAGATGTGAGAGTTGGACTATAAAGAAAGCTGAGAGCCAAAGAATTGATGCTTTTCAACTGTGGTTTTGGAGAAGACTTGAGAGTCCCTTGGACGGCAAGGAGATCCAAACAGTCCATCCTAAAGGAAATCAGTCCTGAATATTCATTGGAAGGACTGATGCTGAAGCTGAAACTCCAATACTATGGCCACTTGATGCAAAGACCTGACTCATTTGAAAAGACCCTGATGCTGGGAAAGATTGAAGGCAGGAGGAGAAGAGGGTGACAGAAGATGAGATGGTTGGGTGGCATCACTGACTCAATGGACATGAGTTTGAATGAACTCCAGGAGTTGGTGATGGATAGGGAGGCCTGGCATGCTGCAGTCCATGGGGTTGCAAAGAGTCAGACATGACTGAGTGACTGAACTGAACTGAAATAGGACCTCAGATGATAGTTATGAGCACAGGAAGATAAAGAGGGGATGGCTTTTTGTAAGCCCTCACAGCGAGTCACACCAAGGAGCAGTCATCTTCCTGAGGATGCTGGACAGGGACCAGGCCCTGCTACTTAGGAAGTGCTGAAGTCCTGCGGCATTTGTCCCCTTGCAGGCATGCATGTTCTCAGCTGGCATTTCAGGGAGACCCCAAACTCCAGGTCCCCCTGTGACATCAGTGAGTCCTCTACCTGCTCCCCACTCCTCCAGCACTTTAACAGATTGATAGCCTGAAGTCCCAGCAGCACCAGGCAGCACTCTCTGGACTCTGCCAGGCTTGGTGGGGCAGGAATGGTGAGCAGAAGGCAAAATAAATAGCTCATGGGGCTGGGCAAACACATACAGGATGGCACTGCAGCCGAGGCCACCACCAGCCCCACTCATGGATGGGAGACTTTGCCATCTGGTATTCTCACAAGAAAGGGAGGCCATGATGGAAGAAGGCGTGCCCATGGCTCACCCCTAACACCTGGCATTCTTGATTTCTTGTGAACACAGCAAGAAACACTTGGTGGCCGGGCCCCTCCCAGTCAGGCCAACGAGACATTTCTGAGGCAAGAAGACGCATGAGAGTTTCGATATGAGGAGAACATCCTTTCTGAAGCCAAGATTTCATTCCTGCTGGGACAGTAGTAGCAGTTCTTTGAAACACAAATAAATACAGATGGGCCAGTAGCAGGGGGAGTAGGGTGAAGCCTTTCAAGAAATGAGTAAGAGGCTGTATAGTTTTATTGGAATGGTGGTCGGTAGGCTCTCCCCACTGACCCAGTATAGCACAGAGGTGGAGATGGGTAACATCACTGTTCAGTTGGAGTCTCTCTGAAAGATATTTTCTTAGAGGAAAGTTAAGCCCTGTAAGCTTAGCTACAAATGTGTGGTCAACTAGCACACATGCCTCTCTCACTCTTGTTGATTATCAGAGCAGGGACCCCTCAAAGCTGGGGTCTTATGGAATGAGAAGAAAGGCAAGCGCAGAGATTCCCTTGTTCAAGTTTGCTTCCCAGAGTCACCGTTTCTAGAGGCCTGACGGATCACTGAGGAAGCAAGTGAGTATGTCCAGGAAGCTTAAATTCAATGACAAGGGTACTGGGTATGACATCAGTGCTGTGAAGCCTTGCTGTGAAGCCTGTCTTGCTCCTCTCCTCAATCGGCACCGTGCGGCAGCCCTGATCTCTTCCACCGTGGGGTCCCGCACTGCTGTGGGACCGCTCAGGCAGCCACAAAGGTTTGCTCTTTCCCTTCCTGCCAAAGTTCCCCTGGTAAAAACCAGTTTCCAGCATATTAAATTACTTTCATTTTGGCCTTTTAACACTCCCCTTGGCTGTTTTCTTCTTGGCTCCATCTGGACTTTGGGAAACGAATATCTTTAATACCCACTCATTAAATGTCCACTCTGCCAGCTGGTCCTCTGGCCTCTGGAAGGACCGCCAGCCTGGGCAGCCAGAGGGCCCCACAGATCAGTGCCCGAGACACCACCCAGGGAATAATAGCAGTAATGGCTCAATCTGGACCCTACCCGTTAAAGGACGATTGTGAGTTTTAAGTAGATGTCATAGAGTCTGGAAATTTGTAGCCAAAAGCCACATCTCCATTCACATACTGGATTTGGGACACGGGGAAGGACTCACCCATGCTTTCCCGGAGTGGGTGCCAGGAGGATCTCTCTTCCAGCCTCGTTGTGGGGCAGCAGCTGAGCGACGTACCTGCCCGATGGCTGCAGGTGCCGATGCACCGAGACGGCCAGCCGGCAGTGCTCGCTGCTGCTCCTCATCCACGGGCTCAGGATCGTGTGCTTGGAGTTTGCCGAGGTGTTGAGGAGGAGGAAGGCACCTGCCAAGAGACACGGAGAGTGAGTCTGCAGTGTGTCCAGATGAGAGGACCAGCATCAGCTCTGTGGTGGGATTAGAGAGACCAACGGCATTAGAGTCAACGATGCTGGAAGTCTTCCTCCAGCCTCTCACCTTCTTCACGCAGCCAATCTCTTCCTTGCTCTCTTAGGCTGTTTCCATAAAAAGTAAAGCCTCAGGCAAAGATAGTGATCTGGGACTTATTATCAGGAAGACCGAGCTTCTCACCTCAGCTTCCCTACTGACTAGTTCTGTATCTTATCTTTGAATCTCAGGTTTCTCGTCTGTAACGCGGACAGCCTAAGAGAGTCCCTCACTGCATATATGATCCCAGAGTGGAGCCAGGGTATCAGTTTCACCTCATAAACCTCCATGTGTGGTATCTCCAAACCTCACAAACCAGGACACTCTGGGGCATCTCAGGCCACCCAATGGGTCACAGTTTAAATCTGAGCTGACCTGAGTTCTTCATATGACACTCAAGCCAACTTCAGACTAAACTGATATCTGTTGGACAATTCAGAGTTTCTGAGGAATGTTTGGGTTGGCTCCAGGCTGTCTAATAGTTATGACCAGTTCAAGATTTTCTTTGTGTGGCTTATTTTGGTCACTTATTTTGTAGCCAAGATCATGGCTACAACTCCTTTGCTTACTAGCTAAGTGATCTAGAGCAAAGCATTAACTTTTTCTTGTTTCAGTTTCCTCATGTATAAAAATGGCATGGGAAGGGTTGGCCGAACTCAATAATCTTTTTTTTTTTTTTTTAATAATCTTTTAAGACCCATTTCAGCCCCTTAGTCTATGAATCATGTGAATCTGCAACTATTCTCCACAAAGAGAGCCCTACAAATCCATCCTGGTGCCATGTCTGTGGCAGAGTTTCCCTCTGGGGCAAGCCAACCCTAATACCAGCAGCACAGGCCAAGTGACCTACACAAAACCCGTGTTTATGGGGATTACTGTTGGCATAAAAGAACAGCATTATTTTATTGTTCCTGGTATTCCTTCTGATGCATTAATATTACTCGCCACACTTCTCCATTGAAGTTTTGGACCATTAGATGCTGCTCCTTTTGCAGTGAAAGCCTGTCTCATAAGATCCTTGATTTCTCCTGTGGGAACCAGCTAACGAGTGTTCAGCTTCTTTAACCACCCCCAGCACATAGAATTAGTCTCCTTCACAGATAACCCAATTTATCGAGTAGGCAAAGGAACCATACTTTTTGTTTATAAAGAATGATATGGAAGAAAGAAGGGGATTTCTACCAGAAGCTAAGTATTTCCAAGGACACATATTGTGTCAGGAATTTGGAGAGTTGCTATATTTTAGAAGTAGATAAATATGACTTCTAGTTACAATCAGGATGAAGTCAGCACAAGACTGTTTCTGAACTGAATCAGGGACACGGGTCAGTACTGGAAACTGAACCCTCTGTAATTAGTGGGAAGTTTTCAGCATGGTGCACGGGCCTTTAAAAAGTGCTTTCTGACCCTCAGTAAATAATCTGTATTATTATCCTATTTTACTATGGGGAGACATTCTTGTTATGGGCACAGAGGTAAAAAAAAAAAAAAAGATAATTAGAATCAAAGACTCAGAAAGCACTTTAATTTGATCCAATGTAATGCCCTTGCTTTTCTAGAGAAGCAGACTGGAGATCAGAAGTGGGAAATAACTTGTATAAAGTCTCAACTTGAAAGTCCAAACCAGATTCCAGGTCTCTGAACTCCTAATCAAGGCTCTTTAAACCTTGCATCTTTCTCATTGCCCCACTGTATTCTTTATCCTAAAATGAAATGTAACCAGAGTGCCTTGTGGCCAAGTTGTATAACGCAGGAGCCAAGAGGGGTGGGGCAGGAGAAAGACAGGCAGATGGGTGCTGGACCAAATCCATTTGTTCATTGGCCTCTTTACTCACTCCTTTCTGCCCTCGGATTTCATTTATTGGATGCCTACTTTGAGCAAACATCCAAGCACTGGCTCTGCCCTGGGGACACAGACATGAGTCAGACACAGTTCTGGACTTCAAGGAACTCTAGGTCCCATAGGGGTGATGAGACGTCTGCACTAACTTTAATCAAAGGTAGAGGTTATAGAGTCATAAGACACATACAGACAAAGTACTTTGGGAGGCTCCACAAAAGATATTAGGTTCAGCTGGGAAGATTCATAAAGAAGATGATCTTTGAGCTAGGTCTTTAAAGGAGAGAAAAACAAAGATATTGGCAGAAATGGCTATGCAAAATTTGAGAGGAAGAGGAGTCAAGGCAGAAATGCAGAAAATGTGTCGTGGCATTTGGATGCAGAGTGGGGCACATGAAGAGAAGGCTGAGAAATAAGGAAGGCTGGTGCATGTGGGCCAGACCACAGAGAACATTTCATTTCCAGCTGAGTGTTCAACTATACTTTGGACAATAGGGAGCCAGAAAAGATTTTTGAGCAGGATAGGCACCTCATCAGAGTGATGTTTCAGGAAGATTAATCTGGTATGGTGGGGGAGAGGCGGGATCAAAACTGACCCAACCTCATCCTCCACCATCCGTCCACACCAGGCAAGGACAAGACTAAATGCAGATGTGATGTGTTTAGTATGTTACGTTGTAAGCAAAGGTGCTGTGTTAGGGACAACTCTGGGATCTACTGAGGCTTCCAACCATCTGTTCAGAGCAAGTGAGAGCCCTGGAAGTATCTCTGGGGCACAGTCTTGTGGCAGATACTTTGGGGTGCATTCTGAGCTTAGGATGAAACCACACATGCCACATATAAGGGAGCACAGTAGTGTGTCTGGGTCTGAGACCCTACGCTGGTATTTTTCATTGGGAAAAAGTTGGATTGAAACCAGCTTTTTGAGCTACTGAGAGAAAGAAAGCAGGCAAAATAAAAGAGGTGCTTCCCTTTTTTGTCAGTGAGCACACACTGATGATTGGGTATTAAAGATATTCGTTTAACCCCTGGGAAACTCGAGCTCCCAATAGGAGCAAATCAAGCTGAAGTTGCTGGGGCTTGGGGGGCTCATCTTCTCCACTGTCCCTCCCTCCTGGATGTGAAACCACATGTAAATTCTGTCCTTGTGATTCAGTACCTCAATAATGAGACTCTTTCAAAGCTGACTGGAAGATGGATTACTTTTCCAGTTCTAATATGTGAGATGATGTTTATATGAATTTTATTTTGTGCAACTGGACTATCAATAAGGGACTGAGCTTAAAGTATTTTCACTCTCAATAAAACTCTATAGTTGAGAGCTATCTCTTCATCAGCAGCTTTCCTCTACCCCTAAAAAATAAAATAAAAGGAAAAAATACATTTCATAAGCTCCTTGGGATATTGTCAGTATAAATCTTTTAAAGTCAGTGAGAATTTATCTCTCCTCTTCCTCTTTCCCATTTCCTGTTTATTTTGCTCAGAATAGCTTGGGGCTATGGGAAGGCTCCTGGGGTCCCTTCTAATTAAGAAGGATGGCCTGGCAGCTCACAGACCTTCTCCCAGAGTGGGCCATAGTGGGTGGAGAAGCAGATCAAAGAGCCCTGCTTACCCGGTGCCACGATTGTGGTTTCCTTATTACGTTATTGTGTTGATGTGTTCAATGATTAAATATGAAATGGTTATTATTTCTACCTCTGGTCACAGGCATAGGGATGTGTCACTCTCATCTAAGCCAGCAGGGCTCAAATTATGAGACAGAAACCAAGCGGCATGAATCTTGAGATCAGACAGACTCTTTTATATTCAGGCTCTATCTCTATTTCATTCTAGGCTTTAGACAAATTATTTAACCTCTTTAAACCTTAGTTTGCTCAGATTTAATATGGCTATAGCCTACCTCCTATGGCTGTCATGGAGATTAAATTGAATTGCATATGTGAAAGTGGCTAGTACAGTGTCTGGCCCTTAGTAGATACGTGATGAATGTTGATTTCCTGCTTTGAGGGGTGTCAATCTGGAGCTCCTTTTATCTATCCCTAAACTTGGAATCAGAAGGACCAAATTTCAGCCCTGGCTCTGCTACTACCAAGGTTTCTTTGTTTGTAAAATGAAAAGGTTGGATAGAATCTCTCTGAGGACCCTTAGAGCTGCAAACTGTCAGTAATTTTATCTGCCTGCCTAGAATATTATTAATCTAAAGGAAACATGTCAAGTCTCCAAGCCCCTAAGTCCTAAAGACTTCTTCTCCTAATTTAGCTCTCTGAGGCTTCTAAACCAACAGTTTCTATCAATTGACCAAATATTCTGTGGGCTGTGATTCCCAGTTCTGCTTCCTCTCTTCTAATTTGCACGAACGCATCTCTGTGAAGGGCTCCTGACGGAGCATCATTTGTTCTGTAGATGCTTTTGTTACAAGACTGGTACCACCTCTAAATGTTTCATATTTAACACAATGCTTGCCATATGGCAAGCACTCAATGACTACAAATCAAAGTAATTTATACATAAAGCAAGGAGTCAAGTAGTTCAGAGTGGCTTGTAATAATAATAAAAAAAAATAAAAACTATCCCCAATCATGCTCCTCACACCAAGTCCCAAAAATACTTTTAAGGAATTCTGATGTCTTTGGCCAGCTGCTTTCCTGAGTCTAGATATCTGGATTTAGAGTGTTATTTGTTGGTGCAACAACTTTAGGCTCATTAACATTGATGGTACAGTAAGAAAAATGATCCTATCCCCCTTCTATTGGGTTGGTCAAAAAGTTCGTTTGAGTTTTTCCACACGATCTTAATAATTCTTTATTTCTTAAATCCCTTTTTACTTTTTTAAATTACTTTCCTTTTTAACTCTTCATGGCAAATTTACCATTTGTTCCATCAGCTTTACGCAGTATCACCTGACTTTCCTCCCAGGAAGGTGACGCCATTAGCCTTCCTGCTCTTCCAGACTTTTTCACATCTACCTCCTAAAGCAGCTGTGTTTTCCTCTATATTGTCAAGGTTGTGTAAGAATGATTAAGTCTTGTGTTTTGCTTACAGGTTGATGCTAAATGTTGAAAATTAATAACAGAGCTTTTTATATTGAAAACTATATACATATTTTCACTGCAGTGAACAAAGGTTATATTTATAAATGTCTTTATTGGTCCAGTAATGCATCCCATTCCACAGAGAATGTTTCTAATATCAAGATGAAATGAATATTCATTCTCTCTCTCTTGGTCTTAACATTGTCACCTGTCAAAATTGTGGCACATTATGATTTGCCTTATATTTGAACCAGGAGTCTCCTGTGCAGTTTGTTTTTCCAGAAATTTCTGATTGCTTTTCTCTTTTATTTATTTTCTATCTGCCTTTTGCACTATATCACTAATGCTTGTACAAATTCCTTAAAAAATCTCTCCCTTTTTCTCGAAGACCCTGACTTTATGTTTTTAATTTATACCAGTTGTTTTCTGGGCCTCCAGTACAGCTATTATTCTGGAATTTCTTTTCACTGGGTCTCTTCCATTAGTCCCACCATTCTAGGAAATTTCCTCAGGGGAAAACTTCTTTGAGAATCTTTGACTATCTCCAATATTTTTATTTTGTTTTCACACTTGGTTGATAGATTGTTTGGCTATAGTTTCCAGATTAGAAGTTTTGCTTCAGAAATTTAGAGGTCTAGCTTTAGTATTGTTGAGCATCTGTGTGACTGAGGTGAAATCTGACGCTGGTTTTACTGTAATTTCTTTATGGTCAATCTGTTTGTTTTTCCTTTGGAAGCCTTCAGGACCTTTCTTTAACACTGATGTGCTTGAATTTTGGTACAACGGATCTAGGAATGGATCTCTATAAAAATTCTGCTGTGACATTTGGTGGGCTCTTTCAATCTGAAAATACATTTCTTTCTTTCATTTCTGGTAAATCTGTTTCATTATTTCTCTGATATTTTCATTGCCCTCTTCTCAGTCTTAAATCTTTCTGAAGACATTTATCTCTCAAGTTAACTTTTTAGCTACTTTATCTTTGTTTTCTCTGGGGTCAGTTTTTTAATGTTGATATTTCTTTTTCATTCTGCTGGGCTATCACATGTAGGGTGGTCCTGGCTCAGCCCCTCGTATAGAAACAGGAGAAGCTAGGAGCACTTCTAGAAACTTCTTTACCCATAGTTAGTGCTTGCCCTTCATGTCAGCATTGGCTTGATGGACTGTGGGGAGCAGGCCACCCTGCAGCACCTGCTCCCCAACTCCAGCATCGTGGACTCATCTTCATTCTCTACATGAGCAATGAACACTCCCAAGAGTAGCCCTGGTTTTCTAGGTCCACTTGAATTTTTAGAGAAAAGTCTTTGTTTCTCTCCCTTGGGGTTAGGTATCTTACTAATTTTTCATCTGGTAAAATGGGGTTGAAAGGAAGTGACCATATGAGTTAACACACCCAGAGAAATCACATTCTTCCTCCTGACTCTCATCCTTCCTTCCAGAGAATCACTTATCAGTACCCATTGTGGTGCTTCCCAGCAAAGGAAGACCCCCTCCTCTGCTCCTCTGCTCATCTTATTTCCTCTGTCAGCAGCTTCCATCTCCTCTTTGTGCTCTAGAAGTCACTCATAGATCCCCTCCTGTTCTGTTTGCCATTCAAGGTTTATTCCTCCTTTGAATCCTTTATTATCACTTTAGTGGGATTACAGGAGAGAAGAAGACAAAAGTGTGCTCAGTCCACCATCCTGAACCAGAAGTCTCTTAATCATATGCTTTGCGTGAGAACATGAATAAACAAATGTATGAATGGACAGATTTCTATCTCAATAAACCACCTGATTCTGGCACCACTGGTTAATTGTCTATATTGAAATTAAACTATTAAATCATTATTTCAAGCTATTACTTGATCACGATACCATTTGTATTAGGTGGGGCCTAAGGAATAGCAGAAGTTTATTGGCTGGAATGTGGACAGAAGAAGTGCAACACGGTACAAGGTGTAGCATAGGGAATGATGCCGTGCCATCCCCCAGAGTATGTTCCACAGCACACCAGCCCCACAAGGTGTTAATAGGTATTATGGGAAAGCTCGGGGGTCAAGGAAGGTTGAGGATTATCGGGTTAAACAAAAGTAAACAAGCTCTTTCCTTGTGGGACTTCCTAGAAACTTAATATGCCAATAAGAGTTTTGACTCTTCAAGACTGAAACATAAAACAAAGATTTCCAAAACTCCTTTGGGCACAGAATCTTTTGCTATGGTGTATAATGCACCATGGAATATGCTTTGAAAACCCTACTGTATTCTATTTGTGCTCTAGAGACCATGTGCAGAAAGTGAGAAAGGAAAAAAATCCATCGTGATAAGAATTAAAGTAGTATAAAAGTGAATAACATATCTCTACCATCTCTTAAACTGTAAAGCTCTGTTTGTATGACTTTCAAACTGTCCTCCCATCAACACCTAAGATTCTTGTGGCAGAATCATGCTTTTAGAAAGGCTCCTCTGGGTTACTATTTTGGTCTCTCTACCTGAGGATACTTAAAAATGCTACGTTCTATATCTGACTTTCAGAATGTCAGAGCTAGAAACAAACATGGTGGTCACATAGCTAGCCCCTTGCTCTAATGGGGAGAAAGCAAAAAAGCTGAGGACTTGCTCAAGGTCATACAGCAAATTAGTGGTGGATCTGGGACTAACAGCAAGATTTTTAGATCCTGTCCAGTGGAACACTCAGTATCTGCCTGCCCATGTCAGAGATCTATGATAGTATTTTTGGTCAAATGTTCTATGGCTTGGTCTCCAGCTGTCCCAGACATCACTTTCTTTCTTTTCACTTTCACAATTCTGAGGATCAGGTCCATCTATCTGACTGTCTCAGATCCAAGGAAATAGACTAAAGCCTGGGCAAGGGGCACAGATGACTTATCCTCTGGAAATCACTCCTAGGGGCTTAGGGTAGTCCTTCAAGTCTGGAAAGTATTTGAGGGTCTCCTCTCTTCATGTGGTCTTATGAAGTACCAAACCACATTGGGAACACTGAAAAAGTTCCTTTATTGTTTATTTTTCAAATTTGAGTTCTGCTACCCTATGTAATCTCAACTCAGGTTTTAGGTTTTAGTTCAGAGTTTTGAAATATAAAGGAAGGAATAGTTAGGATTGTCCTTATCGCCATGCCTTGTCTAAAAGTGGGATAACTTAGGAATCCAGACCTAGAGTTCTTGCTAGTTATTTAGCCCAACTGTTTCACCTTGCAGGTGAGGACATTGAGGCCAGAGGGTTGAAGGGGTATGCCTGGGTTCCACAGCAGGCAGCTGAGCTGTGTTAGGCCTCAGCTCCTCCAGTTCCAGACTGGTGCACCTTTACTGTCTCATACTGCTACGATGTCAAATATTCGGTAAAAGCTCTACTACCCTCCACCACCAGGACTTAAACGTACTGCTTTACTGCACCTTTATCAGAAAGCACTTGAAGAGAAATGGAATCGGTTTTTGAGGTCTAATGACAGAAAAACCAAGTGTGTTCATTAAGGGAGGAAAGGGAGGTAGGAGTTGATTTTTCTTAACAGTATTATTAATCTTAACACTATGAGTTCGGCTGTAGCCAAAAGTGGTAGTACACTTGCCTATTTGGTGGATTGCTGTAAACTACCTCTCTGGTCCAGGTTAACTGTGGCAAAAGTTGCCTAGAAATGGTAAAATATATTTATGCTTATGTGTATACATACTTTATAGTGTGTATATGTATGTATACATATACACACACACACACACACACGTGTGTGTGTATCCTGTATATGTGTGTATGTTCAGGTAGGCCCCATTTTAGATCTCTGATCCTGTTATAAAGAACAAATCTTTGGGCAGGGGGAGAAACATACTTTTTTTTGTTTTTGTTTTTTTAACCCATAGGCTTCATTTAAGAAAAAAAGACCAAAAATCTTTATATACTGCCTCTGTGTTCTGGGGAGTCAGCAAAAAAAGATAATAAAAGGCAAAGCAAATAAATAGAAGGAAACAAGCTGAAGTGCTGAGAAACCTCTTTTCCCTAAGAGCTCATTGTGGTAATCCTCAAAGAAAATAGAACAGCACTTGATCTGATGAGAGGGAGAAAGGAGAAGCCAAATGAAAACTAAACAATTGATTTAATTCAATGAGAAGCAGGAGGCAGGAGAGATAAAAGTATCTGCTGCTATCAGGGCTGGGAAGGGAGGAGTTAGGGGACAAAGTGCCTTTGGTGTGACAAGATCCACTTTAGATGGAGACAGCAGGAAATCAAATTTTCCCTTTTCCATGTAGGTTCATAGCTCTGGAATCAGATTGTTCAATTTCTGCTTTAAGTCCAAGATGTCAGGGTATAAAAATCTTTCATGTTACTTTTAAAAATTTCGCTAAGAGGTATCAGATTTTATCACTTTATTTGTGTAGTTCATTGAATTTTTTAAAATTAAAAATTTTAAAAAGCAATTTTGGACCCATGTTCTTGTGGGAGTGTCACAGGATCTCAGCCTCTTGTAATAATTTCTGACATTCTGTGTGCTGTGGCTCTCAGACACCCTAGTGTTGAGGAAGGAACACAAACCCTGGGCAAATGCTGACAAGGGAAGGGAGGGAAGGGAAGCGAGGGAAGGCCACCAGGTCACCACATGCCACTCTGGGAACGACCCACAGGGCACCAAGAGGCGGTCCCACCCAACTCTTTGTCCTTCAGAAGAGGGAACTGAAGAGGGAACTTACATGCAGGAAGGTGAAGGAACTGTCTGAAGAGGGTTAGGCAGAGTAAAAGGGCTAGGTTGAGCTCTCAAAGGTTCTAGAATGATCTGGCTTTTTCTAACTGGTCTTCCCACTTCCCACTCACCCTCCCCCCCATACATTCTGCAAACAGCAGCCAGAGCCATCTTCTTAAATAGGATTTAGTTAGTCACACTCCTTCTTTTAAACTCTTCAATAGCTTCCCAATGACAATAGAATAAATCCAAGTTCCTTACTATGATCTACAAGGAAGGTCAGAGGGGAACCAACCTGTGGCAGATATCATAGGTTGACTCACTTAGCACCCTCACCAACTTCCTTCTTTCTTGCCTTTCTCTTTTACTGAGACTGGAAGTTAAAAAACAATTTAACAGGCCTTCCTTACAGACCACTGACACAGTTCTAGCCTATGAAATGTAAGCAGAATTGTGCTTATAAGGTGGCCAGAGTTAGCTAATAAGAACACAGGACACTCAGTTAAATGTAAATTTCAGAAAAATAATGAATAATTTTTTCAGCACAAACATATTACATGGGGCATACTTATATTAAAAACATTATTTATCGCTTATCTGAAGCTCACATTTAACTGGACAGCCTATATTTTATCTGGCAAGCCCATGTTCTGGAAAATTTGGGGAAAACATTCCCTCTCTGCCTCTTTTTCTTCTTGCCTGGAATGTAGACTTGATGCCTGGAGGTGTGGCAGCTGTCTTGTGACTATGAAGTGACAAGAATAAGCACACAAAATGGAAAGGTAACGAGCATTGTCACTAATGGTGTTTTTGGACATGTGTACCATTGCCTGCCCAAGATCTTTATTTGGCTAAGCCGCTGTGGTGAGGGCTTCTGTTTTTACAGCTGATGCTCTGTGATCAGGGATCTTGTCTGTCTTGAGCCAGCTATCTAGTGCCTAACACGATGACAGGAACAGTACTCCTTCAACAAACATTTCCTAAATGGGCAAAGACATTACACTTCACAAAGACACGGGTAATTCACTGATTTCCTTGTATCTTATCTAAAATAGTGTCATTCTTATTCATGTTAGGAAGAACATTTCCCCCCTTGAACTGACTGGTGGCTAGAGAAGGAGTATTATTTGCAACACAAAACAAATAATTTTTTAAATGCCCGCAAGTTTGGACAGTTAACGTGAGTGTTTTTCAAATAGTGGTTTGTAACCCTTTAGTGGGCCATGAAATCAACTTAGTGGGTCATGACCAGCATTAAATAAAAAGGATGAGAAGGAAGAAGAAAGGAAGAGGAAAAAAATGAAATTAAAAAATATCCATATTGTAATTTCCCCTTGGGAAATAATGGCTGCTGTCTATATATATACACACACACAAAGTCACACATGTTTCTGTGTCCTATGCTGTTATATAAAATATATTTCTTACTGTGGGTTGTGGTTAAAAATAATTGAAAGGCTCAAGATGAGTATTGTTCACATTTCAAATGTTCATACATGGAAAGTATACTGGGTGGGTCTGTTCCCTGAGCTACCTCTCATTAGGTGGGTGATTTGGGGAGAAGAAATCTATTTGGACAGAATTTTGTGATTTATAAAACTTGCCCACACAAACAATTCTATAACAACTCAGTGAAACAGATGCTTTCCCAGTCGTGGCTGTTCCTGCCATGGCAGCCATTAGCCACATGTGGCTACTGAGTACTTGAAAAGAGGTGATGAAACTTGAGAAACTGAATATTTCATTTTATTTAATTTTTAAAACTTTAAATTTAATTTAAAAATTAAATTTAGAAGCCAACACTTGATTTAGTCATTAGAAAAACATGTTTGGAACAACTTGGGCATGTGAATCTAACTGTTCAATCATAAATTTTATGAAATACAGATCCACTATTTAAAATGAAAATTTAGCCTCAAATAGACATGTACTGTAAATATAAAGCATATACTGGATTTCAGTGATTTAGTACTGAAAAAATACACAGTATTTTATGAATAGTTTTATATTGATAACATGTTGAAATGACAATATTGAATATATTGAGTTTATATATTATTAAAATTAAGTTCATCTCTTACTTTTTGTAATGCGGTTTCTGCAAATTCTAAAGTTACATTTTTGGCTCATATTATATTTCTACTCGGTAGCACTGCTCTGAGGATCAAGTGTCTTGCCCTAGGCCACTGGATGAGTCAAGTGCTTCAACCACCATTATGATCCAGATCATGTGACTCAAAATTCATGGCTCTTTTTGCTAAACTACAAGTAACATTTCTAACAGGCCTCATTGTTACCTCTAAAAACAGTGGGGACGATAGGACAATATTATTGTCCTGAACTTTAGAACAATAAGAATATAATGATGATGAGGGCTAACATTTAATGTGTGCCTAAGTTATGACCAACCTAGATAGCATATTGAAAAGCAGAGACATTACATTGCCAGCAAAGGTCCGTCTAGTCCAGGCTATGGTTTTTCCATTGGTCATGTATGGATGTAAGAGTTGGACTGTGAAGAAAGCTGAGCGCCAAAGAATTGATGCTTTTGAACTGTGGTGTTGGAGAAGACTCTTGAGAGTCTCTTGGACTGCAAGGAGATCCAACCAGTCCATTCTGAAGGAGATCAGCCCTGGGATTTCTTTGGAAGGAATGATGCTAAAGCTGAAACTCCAGTACTTTGGCCACCTCATGTGAAGAGTTGACTCACTGGAAAAGATTCTGATGCTGGGAGGGATTGGGGGCAGCAGGAGAAGGGGATGACAGAGGATGACATGGCTGGATGGCATCACTGACTTGATGGACGTGACTCTGAGTGAACTCTGGGAGACGGTGATGGACAGGGAGGCCTGGTGTGCTGCGATTCATGGGGTTGCAAAGAGTCGGACACGACTGGGCGACTGAACTGAACTGGACTGAACATGTCCTGGGCGCTAGGTTAACATTTTACAAGGTTTACTGCATTTGATTTTACAACAGCTTGGTAAGGTAGGCATGTGATTATTATATCCACTTTTTAGACGAGGAAACTAAGGTTTGGTGATACCAATTAATCTGCCTATCAGCTCAAGGTAGCGCAGTCTGAGGGGCCCAGAACCTAGGAGGTCCATACAAATGATTGAATACTAAATCCTTCCCCAAGATGATGGCCATCACAAAAGCATCCGGGCTCTGTGTGGGTAACAAGCAGCTGTATCTCCCAGAATCCTGTTAGATTAATTTCCTTTGGGAAATAATGTTTGCTGATCTTGCTGCTGATTCCAACACCATGCAGTAGAAATCTCTAAGTGCCACAGTCTTTGAATAGATAGATAAGGCTCAAGAAGGTGACTTTGTATCTGAAAATTTTTCAACCAGAAAATTGAAATATGGGCTTCATTACTATGGGTGCTTATTTAAAGATCTATTTGCAATTTAAAATTAAATTTAATAACAGCTTTCAAATATAGGGACAAATCATACTTTCCTCATGAAATTATTTTTATTTTTTTATAAACACTGTGCATACTCATTAAGTACAATTTAGGAAGAAAAAGTAAGACAAAACAATTTATTTATACCTCTACTATTCGAACTTTGTATTGTGTTTGTTTTGTTCTTCCATATGCCTGTGTGCTTAGTAGCTGAGTTGTGTCTGACTCTTTGAGATCCCATGGACTGCAGCCTGCCAGACTCCTCTATCCATGGCGATTCTCTAGGCAAGAATACTGGAGAGGGTTGCCATGCGCTCCTCCAGGGGATCCTCCCAACTCAGGGATCAAATTCAGGTCTCCCACATTGTGGGCAGATTCTTTACAGACTGAGTCACCAGGGAAGCCCCATATGCATAGAATTTTAAAAATTTATAGTTTCACTAAGTATACTTTTTCCCTTGCTCTTTCCTTTAACGTTAGGTTATAAGTATTTTCTATATGCTCTTATGTAGGCTTTCCAAACACATATATATATATATATATACACACACACACTTGTATAATATTCCAATTCAGTGGACATAACATTTAAACTATTTTTTTTAGTTTAGAGAATTAGGTTGTTTCCAATTTTTTGTGATTACAGAAAAAGTTGTTCTCTTGCTCCCTTGAATAGTACAGTCTTTTTTGGAGGGTCAGTCCCCCAACATGTATCAAAAACTTTAAACTGTGCATATTCTTTGACCCAACAGTTCCTTTCTAGGAATTTGCTTTAAAAAAACAGTTATCCAAAAATACTTCTTTGCAAAGCTGCTTAGCACTATTTACGTGAGCAAATATTCAGAATTGGTAAATGTTGGACATAGGAGATTAGTTAAGTAATGTATGCTGTATTCATGTGATGAAGTACTTCATGAAAACACTACAAATACTGTCTTAAAACCAGATATATGATATATGTAGGGACTTCCCTGGTGGTCCAGTGGTTAAGACTCTCTGCTCCCAACAAAGGATACCTGTGTCTGATCTCTGGTCAGGGAACTAGATAACTACATGTCACAACTGAGAGTTTGCACGCCACAACTCAAGACCTCAGATCAGATCAGATCAGATCAGTCGCTCAGTTGTGTCCAACTCTTTGCGACCCCATGAATTGCAGCACGCCAGGCCTCCCTGTCCATCACCGACTTCTGGAGTTCACTCAGACTCATATCCATCGAGTCAGTGATGCCATCCAGCCATCTCATCCTCTGTCGTCCCCTTCTCCTGCTGCCCCCAATCCCTCCCAGCATCAGAGTCTTTTCCAATGAGTCAACTCTTCACATGAGGTGGCCAAAGTACTGGAGTTTCAGCTTTAGCATCATTCCTTCCAAAGAAATCCCAGGGCTGATCTCCTTCAGAATGGACTGGTTGGATCTCCTTGCAGTCCAAGGGACTCTCAGGAGTCTTCTCCAACACCACAGTTCAAAAGCATCAATTCTTCGGCGCTCAGCCTTCTTCACAGTCCAACTCTCACATGCATACATGACCACAGGAAAAACCAAGACCTCATATACCACAACTAAAAAGAGATTCTGTACACAACAACGAAGACCTGGCGCAGCCACATACATAAATAAATATGTTCATGTAAGTTAAAAAAGTGGGTATATGTATATGTGTAACTGATTCACTTTGCCAAATACCTGAAACTAAACAACTTTGTAAATCAACTATACTCCAATTAAAATTTAAAAATAAATAAGGAATAGATGGGGAAACAGTGGAAACAGTGTCAGACTTTATTTTTTGGGGCTCCAAAATCACTGCAGATGGTGACTGCAGCCATGAAATTAAAAGACGCTTACTCCTTGGAAGGAAAGTTATGACCAACCTAGATAGCATATTGAAAAGCAGAAACATTACTTTGCCAACAAAGGTCCATCTAGTCAAGGCTATTGCCTGGAGAACCCCAGGGACGGGGGAGCCTGGTGGGCTGCCGTCTAGGGGTCACACAGAGTCGGACACGACTGAAGCGACTTAGCAGCACCAGCAGCAGTCAAGGCTATGGTTTTTCCAGTGGTCACGTATGCATGTGAGAGTTGGACTGTGAAACTCCAGTACTTTGGCCACCTCATTCGAAGAGTTGACTCACTGGAAAAGACTCTGATGCTGGGAGGGATTGGGGGCAGGAGGAAAAGGGGATGACAGAGGATGAGATGGCTGGATGGCATCACTGACTTGATGGACGTGAGTTTGAGTGAACTCCGGGAGATGGTGATGGACAGGGAGGCCTGGCGTGCTGCGATTCATGGGGTCGCAAAGAGTCGGACACGACTGACCGACTGAAGGATTGTTAAATACTACTACTACTGATAATGATAACTTTCCTTGATTGACTACCAGACATTGTGCTTATCCATATTTAGGATCTAATTTAATCCTCAACAACCCAATAGTTTGTTTTTTACAACCCAATTGTTGTTATTTACAACCCAATAGTACCAATAGTTTGGTACTATTATTATCATCGTCTTTGTACAGATACAAAATAAGTTTAGAGGGTTAGGTGACCTCTCAGGGCCAAAAAACTGGTAAGCAACAGAACTGAGACACAAACTTGTTATCTCCAGGGCTTGCACGATTAATCACCATGATATATTAATAACCAGGATGTTCACCGTCTATTGTTAGATGGAAAAGGCATTTGCAAAATAATGTTGATAGTATGACCTTGGTATTGTAAAACACATATAATAAATATATGTATATGGAAAAAGAAAATACTTGAGGATATTCTCCAAAAGATTAAATGGGTAGCTCTGGATGGTGGAATATTTTTCTTTATATTTTTTTGAATTTTCCAAAACATCTGCTACTTTTTTGGTATTTATTATTGCAATAAAATGTATACAACATCAAGTGTACTATTCTAACTATTTTAAGTGTACAAATCAGTGGCATTAAGTACATCACAGTGTTGTTATTAAACTGTCACAACCATACAATTTGAGAAGTCTTTCATCACCCAGTTATCCACTTCCTGCCCCTGGTAATCTTTGTTCTACTTTCTGTCTATGTGGATTTGACTACTTTAGGTACCTCATATGAGTGCAATGATAGAGTTTTGTCTTTTTATGATGCTTATTCAGCATAACTTCTTCAAGAAATTCTTCAAGAAATTTAGCTAAATTTCTTATTTAGCATAATTTCTTCAATGTTGTACCACGGGTCAGAATTTAATTTCTTTTTAAGGCTAAATAATATTCCATTGTGCATATATATATATATATACCACATTTTGTTTATCCATTCATCTGTTGCTGGACATTTGGGTTGTTGTAAATAATGTTGACTATTGTAAATCATGTTGCTATGAACATTGGTGTACGAGCATCTGTTTGAGTCCTTGCTTTCAATTCTTTTGGGGATATGCCTTGGAATGGAATTGCTGGGTCATATGGTAATTCCATATTTGTTGCTGCTGCTGCTGCTAAGTCGCTTCAGTCGTGTCAGACTCTGTGCGACCCCATAGACAGCAGCCCACCAGGCTCCCCCAAGAAACACCAATTTTGAGGAACTGCCAAACTGTTTACATTCCCATTGGCATTGTACAACAATGTCATTTCTCTACACTCTTAACCAAAATTCTTTTTTTACTTTTTTAAAAATAATAGCCACCTAATGGGTATGAAGTGGTATCCACTGTAGTTTTGATTTGCATTTCCCTAATGGCTAGTAATATTGAGCATCTTTTTATGTGCTTATTGGTCATTTGTATATCTTCTTTGGAGGAATGTCTATTTAAGTCCTTTGCCCAGCTTGTAATTGGGTTGTTCGTTTTCATCTGTCACTTTTTAAATTAGAAAGTAAACTACAGTGACTTTTACGAAGGATTTAAAAAATGCACATCTAATTGGGTCTTTCCCTACTTCTATACCTTGTGTTGCCTCTGGATTGAGGTTCGTGCTGTCAAGGTATAGGTCAGCCAGGCTCCATCTGCAGCCTCCTGCTTCACATAGGATGCTGCAGCTGTTCCAAACTTCCTGCAGACATCAGGTCTCTTTGCCCATGCTCTACCTTTTGTAGAGACTGCCTTCCCTTCTTTTCTTCCTTCTCATTGCCCTTCTTTATCCAGCTACATCCTAATCACCCTTTAAGAGTCAGCTCAGGGTTATTTCTTCAAATAGTCCTTCCAAACCCTCCAGGCTAAGTGATGACCTTACTCCTGCTTTTGCCACACGTTGAGGATGCCTCTGCCATTCACCTTTTAATGATGGAGTGATGTGTGTCTGTCTCCCGCACAAGACACACTCACTCACTGAGAATAAGGGCAGGCCTTTGTCAGCGGCACACACCAACGCCTAGCTCACAGAAGGAGCTCAGTGTTTACTTAACAGAATTGAACTCTTGGTTTTTATTAACTTATTGCTTGCTAACAAAACAAGCCTTTCTATTTTGTCCATCAGCAATGCATGGAGGTACCTGTTTCATTGCAGCCTTGTCAACAATGGGAATTATAATATTTGTTGTTTCAATTTGCATTTATTTAATTACTAGTGAGTCTGAATCTTTCCCCCATATGTTCTTTAATTAGTTGTCTCTCCTCTTTTGTGAACTGTCTGTTCATTTCTTTTGTTCAGTTATCTATAGGAAGTTTAGTATATGCCTCATTGATTTTGTAAAAACTCTTTAAAACAAGGCTATTAACCCTTTGTCTATTATATTTGCTAAAAGAAATTACTCCCATTTAGTCTTTGTCATTTAATTTTGTTTTTAATGTAAACAATTTGAGTCATTTTATGCTATCAAATCTTATATATGAAGTTTATCAATTTGCCTTTTTATATCAATAAACTTGAATGTTCTATAATGGCTTACCTTAGTATTAACTTCAATAATATTTGATAAGAATAATTACTATATTTAAAAGTATATCAATTGCTTTATGGGTATTGAATGGAATGTCTAAGTGTAATTATATCCAAGGAAATCATTAGGTGAAAACAAAGGAAACCTAAGTGAAGTCACTGAACTTATATTGTAAATTGAGCTTTAAGACTTCCTTAGCTATTGCGGTCAGGGAGGGAGAAAGGCTCTAAATTTCAAGTGAGATCTAAATTGCAAAAAAATAGTCAGACCTGGAGAAGAAGGTTTAGGAAAGGGCGAATCATCAGTCCCCAGAGGCCACTGTCCATGGGTAGCTTTCCTTTGGCCCAAGTCTTGGTCAGCACTGGCTTTTAAATTTGGATTAGTATCAATGCTTAAAAGTCAGGAAACATTAGTCACATTAATACCTGCATATCCAGCCGCTCTGAGGGAAAAAAGAAGGTCTAGCAAGAATGGGTCTGGTGTTTTGGTGGCAATAATTGACCAGGGTTGAATTTCTGACCCTCTCAGGGCTCTCAGGACACTCTTACTTCCCTATGATCCCCACCACTCTCTAGTGTCCCATCACTGAGGCATGATGGTGAGTGATCATTATCATCTTACTAAAATTATCTGACTAAAATTAGGGATACAAGAAATGCAGCAGGGACACATTCTCCAAGGTCACAGTCATTGTTTAGGGACCTGAATGGAGGTGGGCCAGGGAGGGGCATAAGAAAGGCAGCCACTGTGATTTCATGGGTTCACTCTCCTTTAAATAAAAGTTGTGATCAAGAAGTCTTAGGTTTCCCTAGTAATTTTAGTGAGATAATGGCCCCAAAATGAGCCAAGAGCTCATTTTGCTCAATTACTTTGTCTACCAGGCTGCCACGGGATTTGAGTTTTAATTTATGACATCAGATCAGGCTCTGGAATCTGTGTGATAATCTCAATCATAGAGCTACAAGGATTAATTTTAAATCTAGTGCTTCTGTCCTGGAAACAGTCAATCTGAGTATTTGATCTGCCCATTTATACAAGTGGAACTTGCTGCTTGCTTCCCATCTCTACCCACCATTTCTCTCTCATCCTTGATCTCTTGGTTTGGACCTAATAAATATGATTTATTTTGACTTCAATTTAGACACTCTATAACTAAAGCCCAGCTAAAGAAGCAGATGGTTAAACGACACTCATTGTGAGAGTCTGAAGATGCAGCTGTATCTTACATCTTGTATCTTAAATCCTAATTGTCACAGGTGATGACGATAAATAAATAAGGGCAGGCTCTCAATTTCTTTGGAATACAAGAATGCTTTGATTTTCAAAAATCAGAAGAAAAAAGACCAGTTATTTAGGAATAAAGAAAAAAAGGATAATTGTTAAATATTTATAAAAATTTTTTAGAAAAAATATTTGGTTATTGAAGAAATAATGGCTTTTCAGGCTGTTGAGGTGTAAGTTTGTACAGAAGGAAACTGCCTTAAGAGTCAGGCTAAAGGATCATGATGTAGGAGAAAGGGATTGGAATCCTGAGAAGCTGCACCCCTATCGAGTGAAGAGATAGTCAAAGCTGGCCCCAAGGGAAACTTGGCATTAGAACTCTATACCTGCAATGGTCCAGGAGCTTACCTGGGAGAATACTGTAGCCTGAAGTGGTATTGCTCCAGCACTGGGAGCTCTGATCCCTGGGCCAAATCCTGGCTCTATTATAGGAGGTGTGATCTTAATGAAAACAGCCTCTCAAAGGCTTTGTAAAATAGGAACAGCGAGAGGACCCTCCCATAGTGTTGTGGTGAGACTTCTTGGAGGAAAATTATGTAAAAGCACTTAGCATCCTCTCTGGTCTTCACAAGGACTCAGGAAGTGTTCACTCTCATTATTACTTGCCTTCACAATCATTACTATCACCAACAAGACTGTTCTGAGCACTTACGTTGTCGTTGACAACTTTCAGTGATGAGGGATACAAGAAATGCAGCAGGGACACATTCTCCAAGGTCACAGTCATTGTTTAGGGACCTGAATGGAGGTGGGCCAGGGAGGGGCATAAGAAAGGCAGCCACTGTGATTTCATGGGTTCACTCTCCTTTAAATAAAAGTTGTGATCAAGAAGTCTCAAGTTTCCCTAGTAATTTTAGTGGGGCCTGTGAGAACTCTCCAGGTTTCATTTAAACCTGGAAATGACATCCAGCTTAGGGTTTTCTGATCAATATTCTACCTGCCCAGGTTTATACTGATGATATATTCTAGGTTTCTAGAAGGCTGTTACTAGGCCTCCAGGGACCTGAGTTAGCCTCCATTTGCAGTGTGTACACTTAGGTGGTTTAGCCTGTTACAAGTATCTCTCTTCCAGAAAACTTAAATTACAGTCCCAAATTTTTATTTCTTCCTTCTATTAATACTAACTAGTTAATTCAGAAATATCTTTACAAATGTTTCAGTTATATAATCTGACTCCAGTTTACAATATTTCATACAGCAGTGTGGTGTATTCCACGGATAAGAACATTTATCATACAAATGTATAATAAAATCATATATACTTTGTTCTCTATGTACTTTGCATCTTAGACAATTAGATATTAACTGATTAATTCATGACTGGAAAAAAGCAAACACAACCTTTTTTAATGGAAAAAAGAAAAGAATAAGAGCACTAAGCATAACCCTGAAATTGAGACATATCCTCTAAATTCTGCTTGTAAGTAGCCTAGAGCAGATCATCAAATAGCCCATTTGGAAACACTAAGACATATTGAAAGTGCTTGGTTTTCAGGAACCAAATGATTGTGAGAAATGTGGGTATTTCCTGTCCAGCCAAGGATGCTGAGACTCTCTTAGGGAACGACTTTTGAAGTAATTCCAATCAGATCCTCCGGGCTCAGGGCTCAGAGCTCACTGGTCTCAGATCCTGGGGCACTCGGCAAGAGGCATGTTCAGCAGGGAACTGGAAACAGGTAGTAGAAATAGGTCAGCAACCTTTACTTTAACCCTTTAACTAACAAATAATAAATAGCTGCTAGATAAAACTGACCAAGGGCCCCCAAATGAAAGCATTTCCCTTCATCTGAAACACTCACTGATAGGCTACAAAATAGACATTCAGTTCAGTTCAGTTCAGTTCAGTCGCTCAGTCATGTCCAACTCTTTGCGACCCCATGAATCGCAGCACGCCAGACCTCCCTGTCCATCACCAACTCCTGGAGTTCACTCAGACTCACGTCCATCGAGTCAGTGATGCCATCCAGCCATCTCATCCTCTGTCGTCCCCTTCTCCTGCTGCCTCCAATCCCTCCCAGCATCAGAGTCTTTTCCAATGAGTCAACTCTTCACATGAGGTGGCCAAAGTACTGGAGTTTCAGCTTTAGCATCATTCCTTCCAAAGAAATCCCAGGGCTGATCTCCTTTAGAATGGACTGGTTGGATCTCCTTGCAGTCCAAGGGACTCTCAAGAGCCTTCTCCAACACCACAGTTCAAAAGCATCAATTCTTCGGTGCTCAGCTTTCTTCACAGTCCAACTCTCACATCCATACATGACCACAGGAAAAACCATAGCCTTGACTAGACGGACCTTTGTTGGCAAAGTAATGTCTCTGCTTTTGAATATGCTATCTAGGTTGGTCATAACTTTTTTTCCAAGGAGTAAGCGTCTTTTAATCTCATGGCTGCAGTCACCATCTGCAGCGATTTTGGAGCCCCCAAAAATAAAGTCTGACACTGTTTCCAGATCTACTATATACTACATTAAATTGAGTGGGTTGTATATAGACTCTCCTTGTTATCAGGGAACATATAGGATAGATGAAATAAAAGCAAAACCAAAAAGCACAGGTAGGCCATGGGGGTGCCAAAGAGTTGTAATATAATTGATGCTGGGATTTTAGGATATGGGTTAAGATAGACATTTGCATATGTGCAGTCTTCTCTGTCCTCTCCTCCAAGCTGAATCAGGGAATCTGGGCTTTCATGCATGTGTTCTTTTGAAGTCCTGGAAAAGGGGTCCTCTGGGCTAAGAGTCCATAGTGCCTCTAAAGAGATGAAAGGCTGTCTCTTTCTTCCTCCCATGTCTGGCTAATGATATATGCACTGCATTCCTCATTTGAGTCCTTATGTTTCAGAAATCCTTCTGGTTGTTGGGAAAGACCGATGCCAACCAAATCTCATCTGAAAATTCTTCCTTCTTTCTGGTTTCTATAAATACTACACGATCACCTTTAATCAAGGGCCTATCTCTTCTTCATTTTCAAACATGTTGGTTTGTTTCTGGCATGTGTTATAATGCTTCAGGCGTTCACAGAATCAGAGAACTTTGGACTCCTAGATTTGAAAAGCTTTTTTGACACACTTTTGTTCATCTCAGGATTAATCCTTGACTAAATGCTCTCAGTCTGCCTCTCTCAAGAGTCCTTATTACTCTTAAGTTTTGCCTATATAATGAAGGCCAAACTCCTTAGCCTGATTCAACATCATTTTTACACCTCTCTCCTCCCAGTTCTTAGGTTCACTCCGTGACCCAGCCTGCAATCCACAGAGCTGGTCATTGCTACCCTGGGCTATTCTCTTCCATAACATCGAGGCTTTTCACAGACCATCTTCTCTGTCTTTCCTCCTCTTCTGCACCTCGAAATCTCCTTCAAGGCCTATTCAAAGGTTGCCCTTCTGGTATGCCTTTTCCAACTTCCTCAAGCAAAGTCAGTCTTATTTTCCTCTCCTACAACCATAATTTTGTGTATAACATTTTCCAAAACTTAGTACCTTATTATCACTTGTGCCCACATTTCCAGGTAGCCTATATTCTCCCCAAGGGTATACATCACCATTCATTCATTCAGCATTCAACTATTCAATTTATCCATTTATTCTCCCCAGCATTCAATCCTAGTCCTGGCACATAGCAGATACCCACAAGTGACTCCTGAATTAAACTGACAGGGAATTTAGGTTTAGAAATGTGAAATAATTCACTAATTGCTATAATAGATCAAACTTGAAAAGTTTAAGAGGGTAGCCTATAATTTCCTGTTCATAAACACTAGCATAATCATATGCATAGGTGGCAAAGCTACTTCTCTGGTCAATACACATCCAGTATCTATACACTTTGAAAGGTTCTGACAAGTGTGCCCAGATATGAAAGCAAAGAGAGTTCCTGAAAAGTTGGGTGGATGTTAGCTTAGCTGCCTTCAGGGTATGGATAGCCCCAAATCGAACTTCAACAGCCTTTCCAGAAATCTGTGTATTGAAGGGGGACCATCTGATGGTCTTGAGACCTTTGCTCTGTAAGTGGTTTTGAAGACTAAGAATTATATCCAGAGCTATTTGTTAGGAATTCAGAGAGCCAAGAGACCACACATGTTGGGATTTTGGATAACTGGGTCGAAGTGATGAAGTAAGTAGGAGAAGTAGTTTTTAACTCCTGCCAGAAGAGGCCCTAGCTAAACACTTGTCATCACTGACAAGTAATAGAGAGTTCCAGAATTATGATAGGATTTTTAATATGTTCAGCTTTCTAATCTTCGTTGTCTCTCCATATTCTTAATATTTGCCATCAACGCTTAATGAGGTTCTATATCTTCATTTAGGGGGATATACTTCTGTTAATTTATCACCTTCTGTCCCATGAGAAATGTATTTCAGCAAGCCATGGATAAATTATTGTAAAGCATATTTATTTAGTACAATATAATTATTGCAACATTCAGTAAAGGCAAATGATAAATCATGAAAGAAGAGAAATATGAGTGGAACTGCTGTGTATCAGTTTATGATGACCATATATGTGTGTGTTTAGAGATGTATGTACATTTGTGTGTGTGTTTGTGTGTGCTTTTCTGAGCTGGCTTTGGATTTGAATAGGATTTCTGTCCAGGCAGAGACACTTTTGATCTGTATTGTCCAATACAATAGCCCTAAGCTCCATGTGACTATCGAGCTTTTGGAATGTGTTTAGTCCAAACTGAATGTGTTATAACTATAAAATACTCAGCAGATTTTAAATACATTTTTTAAAATGTAAAATATCTCATTATTCGGAAAGCAGCTTTGAAGTTTCTTAAAATGTTAAACATAAGTTAACATGTATCTAGCAATTCTATGATGTACCTACCCAAGGTACATAATACCCAAGGTACATAACCCAAATTAGTCTACACAAAATTTGTATGTGAATGTTCACAGGATTTTATTCATATGTAATAGCCAAAGACTAGAAATGACTCAAATGTCCACTAACTGGTGAGTGGATAAACAAATTGTGGCATCATATCCTTACAATGGAATATTATTCAGCAATAAAAAGGAACAATCTACTGATACATGCTACAACATGACTGGATGTCAAAAACATTATGTTAAATGAAAGAAGATAAACCCAGAAGACACATATTTTACAACTACCTTTAAAGCTATAGAGATGGGAACTAGATTGGCAGTTGCCTGGGCTGGGGATGGGAACTGAGAATGACTTAAGATAGGCTGAATGATTTGGGGGAGATGATGGAACTGTTTTAAAATTAGACTGTGGTGATGGTTGCACAACTCTGTAAAATACTAAAAATCATTGAATCTTACACTTAAAATGAGAAAATACTGTAGTATATAAATTATAGGTAGATTCTTTCCCACTAGTGCCACCTGGGAAGCCCATATTATATGATATTTCCATGTAATTTTTAATGTAATAATTTTACATAATTTTCATGTTGAAATTATAGTGTTTTGGATATACTGTGTTAAATTAATTTTATCTGTTCATTTTGACTTTTTTAACATGGCTACTAGAAAATTTCAAGTATCTATGTTGCTTGGACAGCACAACTTTAGAAGGTCCCATAATACCGACTAAGCACAGGTCCACAGGTCCTTACAATTTCAGAGAATGTGCTTGCCTTCCTTCTGGCTCGCAACAAGCCCCATATGGGAACAGGGTGCTTGTACCCTTCAACAGACTTTAAAATAAGGGGGAACTGCCTGGATTACTTAACAGCAGCAGCAGCAGCCCGGATTACAGTTGTTTATGTGACTGACTATATAACAGCACCCTGGTGACTGGAAGAGGAGTGTTGGGCTGGGCATAGAAGATGTTGTGACCCTTTGCTGGTTGAGGTACAGGAGCTTAAGGGGAAACCACGTCCAGTGTCAGTGGAGCATCCATCATGTTTGAAAATGGATCATGTTCAAAAATCAGTTGGGGGACTGTAAACATGTACAGATGCCTGGGTTTCATTCCTAAATGTTTGGATTTAACTAGTCTTGGTAATGCTATTGGAAAGCTTTTCAAAGTGATTCTAGCATAGGCCAGAGTGAGAGTCACAGATTCCTGGCTTTGCTCAACAAGGATTTAATAATGGATTTAGAATTAAGAGAAAGAGGAGGAGAGGAAAGCAACAGACAAAAAGAAAGCACCGACTCCCACAGGCCATGTGAACCTTGCAATTCTCTGCCCATCTAGGAATATGCTGCCTGCAGCTTACAAGACAGCACCTGCGGTGTTGGACGAGATTTCATTGTGAGCTGCGTCTGACTTAGCCCAAGCTCAAACCTGCTGTATTTTAACACCTACTTACATCTCCTATCCTGCCATCTGGACAGGACTAAGGAAGTCTATCCTCTCCCCACATGATGGTCTTTCCACTATTTGAAAACAATTATTAGCACCTCAAGTTTTTGTCTTTTCTATACTATATACTCCCAGTTCTTTGATCAGACGTGGCCCCTTCTCCAGGCCTATAACCTTATCTAAGCACAAATTTGTCAATTTCCTCTTTAAAATGTAGAGACTCCAAATGCCCATCTTCCAGATGGTGTCTTCCCAGGGCTGTGTATGGAAGAACAGTTTCACTCCTTGATAAGGTCATTGCATCCTAGTAATGTGACCACCAGAAAGAGGAAAGCAAAGAAGGGGAAAAAATGAGAGCTAGATTCCCGAAATGTTTCACCTGTACAGCGTTCACATTTGAGTACGGTACTTCACAAAATTTGCACTGGAGTAAATGTGGAGCCAATTTATGAGAATGGAGGGCTTATGGGCAGAGAAAAGATTGCTCTTTTTCCTAACTTATTTCTTAACTATTAACCTTCTAACAAGTGCTCCAGTGACCAAAGTTGGGGATCACTGGCAAAATGACAATACTCAGGAAAGGGTTTAACAGATCTGAAAGGGCTGGTCTATCCTGGGTAGGGTACCTTCTATGCAGAGACTTGACTTGGTTCACAAAGATAAGAGCAAAGGCAAATTATATCCCCTGCCTGGACAAGCCTTTTTAATTCCATGCTGTTAATTGAAGCTGGTCCTTATAGGCTTTGCTCACAAAAACATAGCCTCCCAAAGAGCAGTGGCCATTTGACTTCTCTGTAATGTCATAGGGCCCAGAACATAGTAGAAGATATCTGCTGTTTAACAATTAATTACCCACATCTCTCTCCAAAAACAATTTATTTATTTCAATTTACTTATATTGAATATGCACTCTGTGCTAGATAGGTAGGGTGCCTTTACATATTTTTTTAATTATATAAATGCTTTCAATTGTTTGCAAGTGGGTAACCAGGATTGATGAATGAAAGCGAAACATTGACTATAGTCAATAAAGATCACTGGACACCAGGGGGTTGGAGGGTTGGTGCTGGAGTTGAGAGAAGATTCAGGGAAGCACCAGAAAAACTCAGGAATACCTAGTCTTTGTGCATGACCTTGAGGCTACCTGTAGACTTAGGACGATTTTCAAAGCCTAACGCATCCCTGTCCACAGTGCCATTGCTGCATGGACATAGACCACCCCCTCACCACAACTAGCGAAATGCCACAGACAGACATGGCAGAGTGCCGAATGGCACACCAGGGGGAGCAGGACAACGGGTGATTTTGTGACATACAAACCAATAGTCTCTTTCTGATGAAGGGAGTTGCCTCCCTCATTGCTGAGGATAATGTAACTTCCTCTCAGGGGATACTCCTTCCGAACCCTGGAAACAGACTATTCCAACCTGGACTTTCAAGGGCCAGTATCATGTGGGTGACAGACATTGTCTCTTACCTATATTATCTTTTTAGCTATCAAAGTTGAAACAAAAACAAATCAACAGAGGCATTGTTGTGGTTCAGCCTTTAAGTCATGTCTGACTCTTTGCAACCCAATGGACTGCAGGATTCCAGACTCTTGTTTTTCACTATCTCCCAGTTTGCTCAAATTCATGTTCTTTGAGTCAGTGATACTATCTAACCAATAGAGGTGTAGACACTGGCAAATGCGTGTTCAAAGAGCACCTATTCCATGCCTGGCATGAAGGATCTCCACCACCACTTCCCACCCTAGTAAAGGGAAAGGCCACTGCTTCCTAGCTCTGTTGAGACAATGTGGCAAAATGCTCATCTCCTCCAAGATTTCCTGTGCTACCAAGGTCATCTGTGCAGATGCCTCACCCTGAGTTGCTCAGCCCAGTCTTCCATTTATTTTTTTCTTTCTCCACTTCCCGCCTAAGAGATAAATGATAATAATAAAAAGCACCCATATTTTCAGAGTCCTGGAATGGAAGAGCTCCGTTTGTCCACTGAGATCCTCACAAGTGGAGAGTCAGAGGCCTCAAGATGCTCTGCTCTGAGTCAGAGACAGGCTGAGCTATTCTTATTATCTCTGGGTTGTTGCTTTATTTTTTGGTGTGTTTGTGCTGCTATCACTTTGCTTTCCCATGGTTCTTCCAGGATTTGATCCAAGAGGACCCCTGGGCCTCATGCTTTATTACAGAGAGACCGGGGAAGGGGGTCCTGCCTGCTGAGGGCAAAGTGATTGAAAACTTCTACACAGGTTCACTTTCTCTTAAGGTTCTCACTACGGTATCTGCAAAATGTCCTCTGAGTTCTCCCCAGGAAAATAGAGATTAGATGTTATGCCTGTGATGTACATGGTAAGGAAACCTTAGAAAAAGACATAACAGCATCCAATTAATGGAACAAAACACACACCATAGTGAATTTCCCAGCAACCCTTCTGGGGGACAGGCAGCACCATGGTGGTCCAGATAACGGCACGCACGGACCATGCTGGGATCTGAGTCACTGCACAGTCTTCACCTTCTTTTCACAGGCCAGTGGTTCTCAAACTGGTCTGCCATAGGAATCACTCGGTGCCTTGAAATAACCCTGGTGTCTGTGTCTCACCCCTAAGATTGTGACTAACTGGTCTGGATGAGACCTGGGCTTTGACAATTTTTAAAAATTTCCAGGAAATTCTAATGTGCAGATAAATGTTGGAAGGACTAGGATGAATCAATGGAAAGCACTGTTTCTAGAGGGGATCCAGGGGTTGCAGAGTTTGATAATTAGGTCAATTCCAAACTCTGAGTGAGTGAGCCTTGGCAATCTGCTGGGGACTTTAGGGCACCTCAGGTAAGGCAACCAGTTTCATTCTCACAGGTATAGGTAGAATCTCTACGAGACTGCTCTGCCTGGACAATGGACATGTGATGTGCCTTCAGAAGCAGTCTTCCTTGGGAAGAAGAAGAAGACTTTGTCTGTCTTCAGGTCCACCATTCACGGACCTTCCAGAGAGGCAGGACAGCTGACCCTCTCCCTGGGACCCAGACTTGCAGGCTATGTATAGCCAAGGGCATTCATCAGAATATCCTTTGGGGATAACCGTGCAGCCTACTGACCTGAGGCTGTTTTCTGAAGGAAGCAGAAAATCATCACCATCATCATGACAGCTTCCATTTACTGGTCACTTGCTCTATGCCAGGCATGGAGCATGAGAAGATGACTACACAACACAACTCTAGCTGACAAAGTGAATTCTGGGTCTGGTGCTATTGTGGCTTTGCATGGCAGGACGATTTAATATATTCTCATTTAATCCCTACATAAATCCCTCAGAGAGAAGATTATTAAACTCACTGATGAAACGTGAGGCAAAGAAGTTTCAAGTCTAAGAACAGAAAGACCCCAAATGGTGAAATGGAGATTGAAACCCAGGTTGGAGAAGGAAATGGCAAACCACTCCAATGTTCTTGCCTGGAGAATCCCAGAGATGACAGAGCCTGGTGGGCTACCGTCTATGGGGTCGCACAGAGTTGGACACGACTGAAGCAACTTAGCAGCAGCAGCAGCAGCTTCCTAATGGTGAGCATGAAGGGGACTAAAGTGCAGGAAGATAGATGGATAGATAGATAGAGATAAGGATATAGATAAATAGATAGATGTGGATAGACATCCCAGGATAGCAGAGCCTGGCAGGCTACAGTCCATGGGGTCACAAAGACTTGGACATGACTGAGTGAGTGAGCGTGCACACACACACATATACACACACAGATATCCCAGGATCCTGTTTGGCAAGCCTAAGAGAAACTTGCAGTTGGTGAGAGGGTAACAAGAGCAAAGGGAGGCAAAGAAAACCAATTGAGTGTTAGAAACCAGGCACCAAGCAAGCGATTATGGGAAAATAATATTTGCTGGCTACTGAATAAACAACAACAGAGCCTAAACAAATGAGAGGCACCCTGGAGATCTTCTCAGTCAGATTATTCAGAGGAGAATCCCCAAGGCAGTGGCCCAGCTCTCTTCATCACCAGCAGCTACCTTTCCACGGGCTTAGCTTATCACATGGAAAAACAGGGCAGCCAGACAAAGGCAGCCGGCCTCTCCTCACCCAGTCCCTCCCCATCGCACAGCAGCAACTTCACAGCATCTTGCAAAATACAGAGGTTGTTATTCTAAACATAAACTCTCTTTTTCTCCTAGAAGGATTTTATTACCTTTTGCATATGAGTTCAGTACTTGGAGAGATTAAATTGGAGCCGTCGGAAAAAAAGAAGAGAAGGAAGAGGAAGGAGGGGAAAGGGGAGGTGAAGAGGAAGAAGAAAAGAGGAAGAGAAAAGAAAGAGAAGAATCTCTAGGCCTGTGTGGGAACCACTGCTGATACTCACAATTTTGTGTATCAGCACCAAATCAGGTTTTACTGAATTGAGGAACTTTTCCAGTATGGGTAGATACATAGGGTCTCCTGGAGCTACCCTTTATGGCAAGTTGAACCTGGCGGCCCCTGCTTGAGCTACAAGCTTGCAGGAAGGAATGACAGGTCAGGAAAACAGGCAAGACCCAGCCAGAGCCACCCTGCCTGGATCACTTTATGAGCCGTCCAATTTATCCAGGCCTGTTGGTGAGGCACCCACCATGGCTGAATTCTAATCAGTCATTAGGGTCCCAGAGATTTCAGTGTCCACATCATGCTTTGTCAGGACATCCTGGGTTTACACAGAATTCACTAGAGCATCAAGGAAGCACTGCGAGCTTGTCTCATATTTAAGAAACCACTAATAATAGTAGAATTGACATGCTATCTTCCAATAAAAGAAATAGGGTGTCCTGGGTGTACTGACTCAAGTCTACGTGGAAAGTTGATATTACCGTGGGGCAAGGCATCCTCAAAGCACTCACATGTTGTTAAGACTTTAAAACTTGTAAGCAGCCAAGGCAAGAATGTGGAGAAACAAGTTGTCACACACATTGCGGGTAGGAACGTAAACTGGTTGAAGGTTTTTGGTGGAAAATTTGGCAATAACCTTAAAACTCGGCAAAAACCTTAGCCTCAGCAATTCAAAACTTAGAATTTGTTTAATAGAAATGATATGGAAGTGAGTACAATTTAGTTTCCAGAATGTGATTTACTGATAATACCAAGAAAAGAAAGAAACAGCCTAAAAAGGAGAACGGTTAAGTGAAGTAATTCAGGCATACAGTGGGAACTGGAGATAAGGTTGGAAGAGAACAGTTAATGACCTGGAAGATGATCATGACATATTTATACATGATAAAAAAAAGTCACAAAACAGAATTGTACTGAGATCTATAAACTATGTAACATAAATATATGAATAGAAAGAAAAAGAGACTGGGCAGACATGCAACAAAATGTTAACTGTGGTCATCTTTAAGTCATACAGTTACAAGTAATTTTTCTGAATTTTTAGGCTTTGTTTTCTCAAATTTTCACAATGAATATGTTAGCTATTCTCATCAAAATAAATAATAAAAGTTTTATTTTTTAATATGCAAGGAACTCTGGGTGGTGTTTTCTATAAACAAGTCTTAGTGAGGAGAGGCCTTTAAGTAAAGCCAGCTGCTCTGTGACCAAAGGCAACAGAGACTAGGTCATGTCATTTGGCTGTCTCAGTGCCCTTGGTATTCTCACACATTAAAAACTCACTAGATACTCAGTACAACCTGGCTGACAAATTGATTACCTATGGCTTAGATAACTGATTCCCTATTGATATAGTGGGATCATGTGACCAGGGCCCAGAAAATACTGGCCTTGCTAAGAGCCAACTGGCAGCCCCACTAACATAGTCCATCTTGGTTCATTCGCTTATAAACTCATGGGGACCAAGCTCATGTTCTCCACTCGCCCAGCACCTGTCCTGAACCTGTACAAAATAGGTATTCAGGTGTCTTTCTGGAATCAACAAAGCTTTTATCTGCTCTCTGTTTGGGGCAGGAGTGACATTTCAAAGACTCTGATCCCAAAGGATGTCTACAGACAGAAATTTCACAATCCTATAATATCATCAACTTTTTGCTACACTTGAGTTCTGACAACTTTGCACGCCTTGTCCTCACTGAGAGCCACTGCACAATCTCCCTGAAACCAGTCACTCACTGTTCCCTAGGCAAGCCTTGCCAGGTTTCTACTTTCCGAGAGAAGTGGAAAAGATGAAGCAATTATCTGGAGGGTTCAGGTAAAATGTCAGCTTTCTTCTGAATCCTCTTTCTAGTCTAAATCTCATTCCATTTCTAAGAAAGCATTTTCCTGATTCATTCTGCTACATTTTCTCAATTCCTAGCTTAGTTTCAGAGAGAAGGCTCAGCCTATTAGCGTTAAATACTAGACTTGGGGACGTGTGCACCTCGTGTCATCTCTTGGAGGAATATTTTACCATGAAAAATGGGCTTTAATAACAGAACGTTGAGAGAGATGACACAGAGATGATTTACCCAAGTATATATTATGACATATTAAATTGCAGACAGTTTGGGTGAGACCAAGTCTTAAATGAAACATCTAATATCTGCACCAGAACACAGCCCAAGAAACTGCAGAAAACAAAAACACGGAAACATCCGTTATGTCCTCGGAGTGGCAGGGCCAAAGCCAAGCTTCCCCCAGCCTTTCTGCAAAATGGCTCTGCCGTGAGTTTTTGCCTAGCTGCGGAGCACTGAACTGAAAAAGTGGTTAATTAATGAAAAACTTAAAATTCAGCAATGAAATTACCTTTCCCAGTGACTGACAAAAGCAGTATAAATAATTCTGTCTCTCCCACAGTTGATTGAACAGAGTGCCTTTCCTCTTTTGTCAAAGGCATAGAGACATTTTTTTTTTCCACAGCCACATGTTCATAGTGGCGACAAGTGTTAATGCTTAGGTTTAGCCAGGGAAATGAGAGGGGGCAGAGAAAATCAAATGAGAACCAGTTTCAGTCGGTGATTTTGAATGTGTGTGTGCTTTGCAGGGCAGGTGACTCAAAGCGTAGGGCAGGCCTTTCAAGTCCAGGTTCCCAGTGGTGTCTGGGCACAGCAAAGCCGCTGGAACCTGGGTGCCAAGTGGTTCCCCCTTCCGTCCCTTGCTCCACCTGCTCACTGATCCCACAGCCCCCGAAGTGAAGAAAGGGAAAATGCAGCTCAGTGCCTGCTCAGCAGAGACAGTAAAAATGGGAGAAAAGAACTAACTTGAATTTGGGAGAAAACCCTTCTTTCCTTCTGGGTCCTATTTTCTTGTTTGTAAAATTGGTATGTGTTGCCAGTGTGTTCTCAGTGGGACTGGGTGGGAAAAGCAATTGCTTGGCACTGGAGTGGTTGTGGGCAATAGCATTTCATCAACCGGACTCCTGTGTGCAGTCTGCAGGAGGGACTGACAGGGCATGCTCCAAAATTATGATACATCTCTCCACTTCTTGCCCTGGGGGAGAAAATGAGTCTTTCTTTTGAGACTATAACCTGGGCCTTCTGTAGAGGCCCTCTTTCCACCCAAGGAAGGAGGCTGGACTGGAGGAAGGAGACAAAAGACCCTACGGAGGGAGGCTTCCACCCACACAGCCACACTGGCAAACCCTCTGGATATTGACTTAATTTGCTACTGCATGTGGCTTAAACTACTTGAATTTCATCCAATGTACGAGGCTCCTCATCCTACCCCAGAGAATTCTGCATGTTTCCTCTCATTCACCCTTACAGTATGGGCTTGGAAATCCAAGAGCCTGGTTTTGTATAACTACAGCAGTGATGGCAACAGTGATCACCACCTACTGACCCCTTACCATTGTTATTTTAGGTCCTTACCCAGAATGAATCACTGAAGAGTGGTCCCATCTCTACCACTCCATAATTGCATTACACTTGTAATTGTAATTGTAATCACTGAACCTTACTGATGGAGAAGGAAATGGAAGCTCACTCCAATATTCTTGCCCAGAGAATCCCATGGACAGAGGAATCTGGTGGGCTACAGTCCATGGGGTTGCAAAGAGTCAGATACGACTAAGTGACTAACACACACACAAGCCTTACTGAGCCTGAGTTCTTGTCTGTACAGTGAGATGGATACTAAAATGTGCTTTGTAGCAATCAGGGGTAATAGCAGAAGGGAAAACACAGGATGTCACTCATGCTCAGTAAATGTGACTTTCTTTCCTTTTTCTTCCCCTAAATGAGGTTGAGAGAGTGTCTCCTTTTACAGATGAGGACACGAAGGCAGTAAAAAAATTGATAGGGTTCCTTAGCCATTGCTCAAACAATCAGAGGGTGCAAAAGCACTCATGGGGACAGTCTGGAATCCATCCTATGCCTGGGCCCTGTGTTAGGACTTAAGGGAACAACCTCTGCTGCTGCTGCTGCTTCACTTCAGTCATGTTCGACTCTGTGCGGCCCTGTGGACAGTAGCTCACCAGGCTCCCCAGTCCATGGGATTCTCCAGGCAAGAATACTGGAGTGGGTTGCCATTTTCCTCTCCAGGGGAACAATCTCAGAGGCTAAGAAATGATCCTAGCCCTGAAGGAGCCTCCTACCTAGTTGGGGAGTAGTCTACCACTGCTGAAACAATTAACAAATCTCTTTTAACAAGAGCCTCTGGGTAAATAGCATATCTCTCATCCCCAAGGGAGGCTACTTAAGGTTATTTATCTTCATCGGACTCTCCAGGGCATGCTAAGAGCTGCACAATTAAACTCCTTACATCAAGGAAGCAACTATTAAAACCCAGGATTCTAATGGACTTCTAAAAAGAAAGAGAAGGTAAACACAACTAAGATTGATTCTCAAGATATTAGAGACACTAGACCTGAAAGGTGATTTAAGGAAAAGAGTTGTAAGGTGCATACGTTCAGTTCAGTTCGGTCACTCAGTGTCCGACTCTGCAACCCCATGGACTGCAGCACACCAGGCTTCCCTGTCCATCACCAACTCCTGGAGCTTGCTCAAACTCATGTCCATCGAGTCAGTGATGCCATATGTAGTTGTCTCTATATGTGTGTGTAAGTTGCTCAGTTGTGTCTGACTCTTTGCAAGACCATGGACTGTAGCCTCCCAGGCTTCTCTGTCCGTGAAATTCTCTAGGCAAGTATCCTGGAGTGGGTTGCCAAGCCCTTCTCCAGGGGATCTTCTGGACCCAGGGATTGAACCCAGGTCTCCCGCATTGAGGGCAGATTCTTTACGGTATGAGTTACCCAGGAAGAACCTCTCTGAATGTGAAATCAGCTTATTTGCAGGACTTTTCCTCTAAGGGAGAGAGTTTGCACAGGTAGGACTGAAGGTGCTCAAGAATGCGAAAATTCTGGGAGTGCTGTCTTGGAAGGGGGAAGCATTTGAACAGAAGAAAGTATGTGGGCCTGAGAAAGTGTTCTAGGTTGGAAGGGCCCACAGGGTCACAGCATCCAGTCCAGACCACTGGGTCTCACACAGAGTTGGGAACAGTCTCATAAGGAGAGGGATCCAAGGCTGAGTCCTTGGAGGAAGTTCTTCCTCTTGTTAGGTAGGTAGAATAGGGAAAAGGAGTCCAAAATGGCGGTGGCTAAAAGACAAGTAAGGTCAAAGGAAGATCCGAGGACCAGAGTGAAGACTTCAGGCAGAACAAACAGCACTCCTGGCTAAGCCCAATTTGCATAAGGCAGGCCCAGGTGGAGGAAAAAACATATAAAAGGAGGAGCCAAAGCGCTTTCTCACAGACTCTCTCTCCCGCGTGCGCCCACTCTCTCTCTCTCTTTCTCTCTCCCGTGTGTGTGCACTCTCTCTCTCTCTCTCCCTCCCCACGCACTCCTCCACTCTCTTCTCTTCAAGTCTTGGATTCTCCTGCTATCTTCTAAATAAAATGGAGCTGTAACACTGATTTGTCTAAGAGCTGTAGCATGGTTTGTCCAAGACCCGAGAGCTGTGATGCACAGAGGGCTTTAATGTCCCTTGCTCCAAATCTTTGTTGTGACGAGACAAAGAACCGAGGAACATACACTCGCGTGACACTCTAAACGTGATACTCTGAACGTGATGGCTGCAGCTCCAGGGGAAGGATCCTTGGTGTTCTCTCTCTGAGTTTGCATTCTCTCCACAGTAAAGCTGGCTCCTCAGGAGTGATTTTTATGAGGACAGAGTTCCCTGGCCTGGGGCATCCTTATGTAGAGAGCAGATGGCCAACATTTTAGCCAGTGGGGGTTCATCCACAAAGAAAAACTTTTATTTACTGGTTTCTGAGGGATGAATATAAAACTGTTCTTTCATCAGACTTTTAAACGAGAAACAGGAAACCTAAAAAAAAAACTTTTCAAATAATTAAAACAAAATAATAAAATCTTCTGTTTCTGTTATGGATAATTGTGGAACAGAAAGGCGGGGATAGGGGTGGGGGGCCAAAGAGGGGAAAGAGACAGTTGGAGATAAAAACAGAAACAGAGGGCCACAGAAGGAGCCTACAGGCCCAGAGGGCATGGCGCAGCAGGGCATCACAGGCTTCCTTTCTCCACTCAGGGTGAAAGATGAAAATGAATACTCTGCAGAAGGACCAAGGAGTCCTAGGCTGAGCTACATACTCAGCGGTATCCAGAGACCCACAGTGGCTCAGTCATGCAAAGGGGGTGGTTGATAAATCAGGACACCTGCAAACATGAAGAATATCCAGCTGAAGAATGTGTCAGAGTGAGTGATAATAGGTTAAGAACCAATGTGAGGGAAATCACTTTATCCTCACTTTCTCTGGAGACAACCCTGAACTTTTCATCCTGCAAAATGGGTAGAATCACATCCCGTTTTAAAGAAAATCAGGTCTGTGTTAGAGTATCATTTCCAAATTTTGCTACTTTGCTTAGACTATCTCGGCTGACATCACAGAACTGACTGGGGTTTGCTCAGCCCTAGGTATAGATGGCAATTTCTTTTCTTGGAAGTTCTCCTGTGAGGCAGATTTGATAAGAGGTCTTGAGCCTTTGATGGAAAATTCAAGATTTTATACCGAACCATCCAGAGAGGTGGTTGGCCACCATTCAAATGAAAAATTTTAGACTAAAAAAATTTTAGGGTTAAACCCAAACTCCTCAACACCACACACAAGACCCTAAGGCACTGGGCACCCTCTCAGGGGGAGTCCTCACCCCCACTCCCCAGCACACATCTAACAGTGTGGCCATCCTGAAGGTCCCTTCACACCCCTGAGCCTTTGCACAGCTCTGGCACACCCCTCCCCACTTTGTCTTGCCAGACTAACCTACATTCTCCTTGGCACCTAGCCTGGGTCCCTATTATATCCTCATAACTACCTCTATTTCTTCTCCATAAGCACCTACCATCAATTTAATGAAATAATAGTTAATGTCTATGAACCCCTTGCAATTGTTGAGTTGTGGCTCAGACAGTAAAGAATCTGCCTGCAATGTGAGAGACCTGGGTTTGATCCCTGGGTCGGGAAGATCCCCTGGAGAAGGAAATGGCAGCCCACTCCAATATTCTTGCCTAGAGAATTCCTTGGACAGAGGAACTATCGGGCTGCAGTCTGTGAGGTTGCAAAGAGTCGGACACGACTGAGTGACTATACTTTCACTTTTCACTTAAATACAAAGGTCATGCCTGTCTTTATCTTGAGCTCCTACCCCAGTACCTCTCAACACTTGGTACTTGAATGTATGAATGAAGGTGTTTCTCTGCTATTTCCTCTGAGGAATGTCTCTGATCCACCTTGTTTCCCCACCTGTGGGAGGGGCCTCTTCCCTGCCTTCCCAGTGCAGTCTGTCCCCAAACCAAACACACAGCACTGTAGTTGTCTGGGTCTCTGCTGCTGCCGCTAAGTCGCTTCAGTCGTGTCCAACTCTGTGCGACCCCAAAGACGGCAGCCCACCAGGCTCCACCATCCCTGGGATTCTCCAGGCAAGAACACTGGAGTGGGTTGCCATGTCTGGGTCTCTAGGGGCAAACATTCTGCAGTGTTCCTTTAAAGAACCAGGCCTCCAAGACAACACTGCCCCCCTCAGGCCCCGGCTACCCAGTTCTCTTTTGTTCTTTTTTTTTTTTTTAAGTATTTTTTAAAGTATTTATTGAAGTATAGTTGATTTACAATATAATATTAGTTTCAGGTGTACAACATAGTGGTTTGCTATTTTTTTTACAGATTATATTCCACTAATAAAAGTTATTATAAGATAATGGCTGCAATTCCCTGTGTTATACAAGGTATTTTTGGTGCTTATTAATTTTATACATAGTAGTTTGTACCTCTTAATCTCATACCCCTAATTTGCCTCTCTCTCTTTGCCCTCTCCCCTTTGGTAACTACTAGTTGTTCTCTATACCTGTGAGTCTGTTTTAATCATCCTGTCTCTTGACCAGAGGGCAGCAATCTATGGCCTGAAGCCATATCCAGCCCAATATCTGTTTTGTACAGCCCATAGAAAAGGTAAGAATGCTTTTTATAGTTTGAAATGGTTGAGGGGGCAGGGAGAATATTTTATGACACATAAAAATTGTATAAAATTCAAATTTCATCGTCCATAAATAAAGTTTTGCTGGGACACTGTCTTGCCCCTTTACGCCTTGTCTGTGGACGCTTTCATGCCACAGTGACAGAGCTGAATGGTTGAAACAGAGAATGTACAGTCCCCAGAGCCAAAAGTATCTACTTTGTGGCCCTTTATAGAAACAGCCAACTCCTAATCTAGACAGAGGTATAAAGCAAAAGCAGGATGAGGTCTCAGCTCTCATGGCTGGACTTAGAGGAAGGAGACAGGACACTGGCAAATAAAAAGTGAGAAATGCTATGGAGAACACTTTACAATGGTAAGGAGGATAAATTTGATGGGTAAGGGTGGGTTTGAGAAAAGACCTCCCTGGTGAGTTGGCATTTGAGCAGAGACCTGAGGGATATATAGGAGGAAGATCTGGATGTATGGGGGAGAGGATTTCGGACAGTGAGAAACTCGTGTCAAGGCCTCACGGGAGGAGAGTCTTTGGCCAGAACCTTCCATTTGGATACCTTCCCTGCAGCCACCCTTGACGCTGGTGCAGAGCCAGCAAGCACCTCTGTTTCTTATCTTGAGGGAGAGGAAGTGTGGTGCAGAGGTCACAGGACCTCAGCTGTGCTCAGGGATTCGCTCTTGGCATTCCATCTCCCTGAGCCGCCTCACCTTTAAAGCGGAGTGGACACCTCCACCCCTGCCCCATGTTGAATAAGATGAACATGAAGTCTCTTTCTAAATGGAAATGCGCATGAAGGGGTTAAGTATCCTTACCATGGACTTCTATTATACCTGCCTGCCTTTTTGGTGTTCCCTGCTTTTGATTGTAAGCCCCCCTGGGTTGGCTACCATTTATCTTGAATTTTCTGGGACAGCTTTGACTTCATGTGTGTGGTCCCACTGGCTCTATAAACTATTGAAATGTCCTAGAAAGTCACATATTTCAGCCTCCAAACTACATCTCCTGACTGCTTCTCACATGAAGTGCCTGCCCCTTTGCAGACCCTTGTTAATGAAGATTTGGTGCAAACAGCCTGACCTCTGGGCAGGAATAGGGAAAAGTTCCCTAGAATTGCTTTGAGGTCAGTGCTTCCACCATTGTTTTGGGGGGTGGGGGGCAGTGCTACACTCTTCTCTCAGGTACTGCTCAGGTACTCAGGAGCTTCTTATGGGCCTGTGTTTTCTGCTCTGGGAAATGGGATGATGATACACAGGCTTACATACCCCCTTTCCTAAAAGGATGCCCGAGGGACGACAGTGAGCTGCTGCAGTGCCCTTTGATGGGAGATGCCAAGAGAAAAGGAGAATGCGTAAACCAGGTGTTACATTATTAATACCCGTTCTTTGACAACTTCAGAGAATCCAGGCGGGCACAACCAGGGGCATTTCAGCTGCAAATGCAATTCCATTTCCTACTGCAATTCTCCTCTGAGAGCCTCTCAAAATCAAATTCCAGTTCTCACTGTGAGAACTTTGTGATGAACTTCGATTCACAAAGTGGCCACTCTAGGTGAAAATTTTTATGGGACTGAATTTAGCCAAATTGATTGTGGTTCGTTATAAGAGTGAGCGGGGGAAAAATTCACGACAGGACACCAGTAATGCCAAAACAACTCTTGAGAAAACCACCCAAATGATAGCTTTTTGCTTCTTGCAAGATTCCATCGACACCGCCTTCCTCAGATGCTCATTTCACGGCAAGCAGTGAGTGTTTTAACTGTTTTGATCAGTGCTCATTCTTACTCCTCTAAGTGGTGGCTGAGGTGTGACACCAAATGACAGCCTCCCCACCCCCACTGCACCACTCCCAACAGACCAGTCTCCTAAAGAATCCTGGAGCTTTGTGACATTTTAATTTGCTGGAATGAGACAGGATGTAAGCAGGAAGGCTTGGGTCTGTGCATTTATCTTGCTTGGGAGAAATTAGTGCCGGCGCAAGAGCACACCCATTGTATACACCAATGAAAAAATACAATTCAATTTGTGTTGGCAGCTTTAGGAGAGCAGGGCAACCATTTGTTAAGTGCGGGGTAATTCAGTGCCTGTTTTGCAGAAAAGCGGCGCTGAATCCCCAAGTTGGCAATTTTGCCAGCAGATAAGTGAGTTCCCAGCCTTCTGGAAAGTTTCTGGGCAGAAGATTGCTCTTTTACAGTGCAGTGGCCCTGGAGTGGTGTTTCTGTCAGCCAAGTCTGCCTAACGCTAGGCTCGCCCAAAATGCAGGCAGAATGGAGTGCAGGGGGCTTCAGTGATGGCACGTTGATGTGCTCCTGAAAGGCACACCCTGAGAGCTACAGAGTGTCGTGGGGGCGGCGAGGGTGTTTTTATTTGAGAATACCTTTTTTTCAGCCTCCCTGTTCAAGACTGCCTATATTTTCCTGCCCGTCTCACTCCTGAATAAAGGATCAGGAGCTGCAGGCAAGAGCCAGCAGTTGCTTCTTCTGTGAGAAGGTAGATGCACAGGGGTGTGGTTGCCTGATTCTCTAAAAGTACATTTCAGAGAAATTAACGAATTTCATTTCACATGAAATGAATGAAATGGAGAAATATGTTGTATTGATAAAAAGGGAGGATGGCCTATATATCCCCAAATAGTCAAGGTGTATTCAGAAATGGCCCAGTTCACAAGTGTGCTTTGTGCTAGGTTCACCTGGTCTTCAAGATCTCAGAAGCCAGGAGCAGAACTCCAACTCCCCCTGCCCTGCCTCCTCCAGGGCCATGGCTGCAGGTCCCGGTCTGGATAGAGCTCTTCATTACCCGCCCCCTCAGCTCCCCTGGGACTGCAGGCTACCCCTCAGCCCCCCTGGGACTGCAGGCTAGCTTGGCAGAACCCCCCTCTCAGTGCCAGTGCCAATGTGGTGAGGGAGGAGCTGGCATTCTTCGCAGGTGCTCTGTCAGGTTTGCCTAGGAGGACCCAGCCCTTGAAACCTCCTGGTTCAGATCTCTTTTTGTGCACCCAGTGCCTTCAGGAGAGCAACCTGCTGATTGCAGATGCCCTAGGCAGTCCTTTCTCTAGTCCTCTGGAGAATTTCCAAGATACCTGTCAGCCCTCTCAACACTCCTCAGAGCCCAAGACTTCATACTCTTGGGTGAAGTGACAC
>NW_011494717.1:11208370-11219193 GCF_000754665.1 Bison bison bison
CATCAAACATACTCTGGTGTGTCTGGATTCAAATTTCGGTCCTGCTCTTTATTCTTTTTGAGTCATTATATCCCTCTGAGCCTCAGTCTCCTCACTTGAAAATAAAGATATCCACATCAGATGAGCTTAAAACAGATGACTGTTCATAGCAGTCTCTATATGCCCTGTGCTGGCACCCAGCAGTCACTGAATAACTTGCACTTCCTTTCCTGAGGTGTGAACAAAAGCAAGAAGGGACTTGGTGAGCAGTCCGGTGCTGGCAGTGCATCTAACTGCCTGACATAGATAACAACACATGGATAATACCATGGGTGCAGGGGCTGGGTGGCTAAGTCCACATAGAGGGACTTTGGGGCTGACATGGTGAAGAATTAGTAAAAGCAAAGAGAGGTGATGAGGGTCCTGTCTGAGGGGATGCTACAGCTTGTGATCCCTGCCCATCGTGGGACCACCGTTCTAGCACGTGCTGTCCACCCTCAGCTCTGCAAATACAGGAGCGTGTCTCACAACCTCCTTGTTTCCAGATGGCTTTGAACACTGATGCGAGAGCAGTGCATGGACTTGGTGAACCTCTGCCCCAGTTCTCATGGGAACTGGCAGGGGACAAGTCTTTCCCAGAAACCTAAACGGACAGCCTAATCCAGTTTTCAAGACACCTCAGGTCTTTGTTCTTGCAGGATAAGATCTTCAATCCTTGAAGTTATGCTGCTTCTGGGATCGGGGAAAAGCTGAGAGAGATGCACTGGGTACCAGGGAGGTAGGCAGGCCCAGGGCAGCAACCCCTGGCTGCATTGGGCTCTTTCGCCTGGTCAAGGAAAAGCAAGAGAGGATCTTGATCTGTAAGAGCTCTGGGAGGGTCCATAGGGTATCGTGCCCTGTATTAATACCATCTCTGTTCAGACCCCTGAGTCCTGACCATTAATAAAATCATAAACTGCAGAAGCTGAAAGGGCCTTTGAGGCAGTTTATTCCAGTGATTTCTACCCATGCTCTGCAGAGCCCTGCGCTTCAGAAGGGATCTCAGGGTCTGCTGGGGTGTGCGGAGGGTAGAAAGAAGGCACATGTTTCTTCCCACCTTCGACCAGAACCACTCGACTCCATCTCTTTCTTAGTGCTTGGGGGTGTGGCCAATGAAGGGTTCACCTGGTATAAAAGGATTCCACTGCAGCAAAACAAAAACTGCCACGGAATCCCCAGGGATAGCTTATTCCATCTCCACATTTCACAGCAAAGGAGCCTGACTTCCCCAAGGCCCCCCAGCTGGTTAGTACAAATCCTGGCTAGTTAGTCAAGCTCTTCCCCTGGCCTGCCCTGCAAGCAATCTGAGTGCTCTCCAGACTGGTGATGCCAGGAGGTACAGTCGTGGACAGCAGAATGTGGGAAGTGGAAGGGGTTCTGAGCAACATCGACAGGGAACTGCACAATCTGGAGGAAGCAGCAGCTATCTGCTGTGAGATACTATGGGGAGTTCTTGGTTTGCCAGGCCCTTTCTATAGCATCTGTAGGTAGCCCTGCTGAATGGGCCTGGGACTCTATGGGACATGGAGAAGCACCAGAGAGCCCAACACCCAGGGTTCTAGCCCTGCCTCTGTAGCCAATTTGCTGTGTGATCTTGGACAAGTACTTTTGTCTTTGAGTCTCCTCATCTACAGATGTATTATTTCTAATATCATTCCAGCTATAGAATTCTAGGCTCTCTCTGATCTTTAATGATGAGCTCATCCTTGTACCGATGTCTATATTTAAGATCAACTTGCAGTGAAAAATAAGTCTATTCCTCCGTTCTGTCCTCACAAGCTTTAGGTGTCTTAAAGATGCTCATGGCTTATTTAATCTGACCTTTAAAAAGGTGATATTCTGGTCCACATGGGGGTGACATGAGAGAAAATGCTCAGCCTAGCTCTGATGAGAACCTGTGTGGGTATCTGCACAGAAACTCCAGTGGCCTCCTGCACAGCCTCCTCCATGTCCTCAGTGCTCTTTGCTGAAATTTTGCCCTTTTCCTCTGTGCCCTGCAAATGGACTTAGTGTATGTGAGCCACCCCAAGGCTTGTCCAAGAGCACCTGCCACGTGCCAGACTTGAAAAACTGCATACATCCAACTAGTCAAACTATGAACCAGCTGCTCTGAGGCACGGGAGCGCCCCTGTGGAGCTCTTAGGACTGTGGAGACGGTGCACGTGGCAGACTGAAGGCAGTTCCGTGCGCTCTGGATACTGGGTCTTTAGAGGAAAGGTGAACAGACCCCTCAGCGAAGACTCCAGTCTTGACCAAGCAACGCACATGGATAAATGGCTCCCGAAGAAGGCATAATTCTAGGATTCAACAGCCCCAAGTTCTTCACCCACAAGAGCCCAGCCTCACTGTAGGAAAAATACTGATTCACTCTGTGGCTTCAGGATGGTATTAAATTACTTGTCCATTATTTTGTGATTTATGCTGGGATCAGTCTGAGAGGTCCCTGCATTGCTTTCTCCTCCTCACCCCACCCACCCCCATCTCAACCACTGCCTAAACATCCACAGAATTTATAACACTGGAACTGGCTCTGAGACCCAGCGATGTGGCATTTTTCTTTCTGAAGGGGTTTTTGCGACTGTGTGGGTTTTATGCATATATCCAGATGATTCTTATATTAAGCTGCAGGAAAAAAAATTCAATTTGTTTTTTATTAAAGTCCAACCGCTGCCCTGCCAGTCAAACCCATTTATCTCACTGAGCATGGATTGCTCATGTCAACCCATGATTACCGTGCACTACCTCGATAACAGCCTGCTGATTATCCCAACATCTGAAAAGCTGCCTTTTGTAAATTACATTGCAACTAATGAAGCCCAGATGTACTTGCTTCCGTGTCCTCTCTCGCCCTCCCTCTCTCTGTCACGCACAGTAGCCAAACCTCAAGGCCAGCACTGGCATCTGAAAGTCATTATAACCTAAGCCTGAGATTTTAGGCCCAGTCACAATGGAGGTCTCCTTTGCTGCGGCCAGTTGAAATCAGGTTTATGTAACTCCCCTCTGATTCAATACGTCTTCTCCCAAAGTTAGACTGGGATTCAGACTAGAGCTCCATTATTATGGTCAATGCAGAAAATCCAGACACCAGGCAGCGCTTTAATTTAGGATAATAAGGAAGATGAACAACATGTGGTGCCGATCGTGTAGGTGCAAGGGCTGTGATTTTTAAATTACGCTAAACAGCTGTGGAGGGGAAAGTTGCCATCCATATGACAGTTTAGTTCAGCCTGAACAAAGACAGGCCCTGACGTGGTTCGGGGCTATTTATGCCGTCCTGCTGCCCAGTGGCAGCAAGTCAAAGCGCTCGCCCGCAGGCTCCGCAGTGGTCAGCTCTGTCAGGCTCTGCTGAGTGATGGCATAACGGCCTTTCTGTCTTAGTTTCCTCGTGTCTCAGGCAGAGAGAAACAAATATCAAGGCCAGGACTCGGGGTGAATTAGTATTGGTGAACATATGGTGTCTCTTTCCCCAAGGTCGAGTTCTTCTCCACCGCTCTAAGTCCTTACCAAGAACTGCCTGGTGCAGAGCCTGTGTGTAGCAACAGCTCAGAGGAAGGGCCTGCCCTGGTGGAACCCACCTGGAGTCCCAGAGCTAAGGGGACAGTTGCAAGGACTCCTTCACTGTGCCCACATCCCACCAGGCTCTGCTCAGCACTCCCTATGGTCAGAGCACTGGAGGAGGAGACAGGCAGAAGGTGATACATGGCTGATGGGTGTCTTGTGGTCTAAAGATTGCAGGTCAAGACCAGAGGTGGGAATCACCTGGACCAAGAGCCAGAACTCCAGGAAATGATGACCGTCAGAGATGAGTAGGGTAGTGTGGGTGAAGCAGGGACCCCAGCCCCTGGTTTCCTTAGTCAGGAGGAGTTTCCTTCTCTCTTTTTACTTCCTTTCAAATTAGAATAACTTTTGAGAAGATTGCCATTTGGCTCTAAGTTTTTGCCCAGTGATGGCTTAAATGCCCATCTTGCCTCATCTCCTCATCTCTTAAGCCAAGAGAAAGCAGAGTCAGGATAAGGGTAGTGTGGGCCTAGGTGAATATATGGGACCTCTGCAGAGTGGACTGCAAGGTAATGGTCATGGTGCAATTCTCTCTCCCCTGTCCATGAGTGTAGACTCAAGCTGAACATTGACTCAATAAGCATTTATTAGGCTCTGTCTGTTTGCAAGGCCTGATCATTTGTTGTTTGCACTGCTTATACAGGAGAAGATCTGCATGGACAGAACCATATCTGGAGGAGAGAGATGGACAAGAGCCTAAGAGTGTTAGAAGCAACACACCATGCAGGTGAAGCCGAGGGGAATGGCCTTCTAGCTAAGGCAATCTTAAAGGCTCAAGGAGGAGGGAGATTTGACTAAAGCTTAGGAACTCCATCCCAAACCCTGAAAAAAATGGGAATCTCACTCACTTTCCTTCTATGTGTTTTTATTTTTTCTAAATGAAGAATGGATTTTTTCCCCTCTGTATTTTAAATAACAAGGCCCAGAGAGGGAATTTGAAGCAGAAAGCTTATAGGCTCAGTCTCGTAATTAGGACCTAAAATTGAGGCCTTGGGTTTGGGTAAGAGCCATGAACATTTCAGATTGTTCAGAAATCCCATCCTAGACATTCTCACCTGTCTTGTAACTGCCAGTTTTTCCAGGGCTAGAGAGTCTTACAAATTAAAGACACTGCAATGCCATCTCATTTTGTTAGTTCCTATGCTGATGCTTGAAAGAATGTTCACTTGCACAGTAATTCTAGGGAACAGGCTTCTTGAAAGTCTGGCATCAAGATTCCCTTCTAAGAAGTGGTCACGTTTGTTTCATAGACACAACTAGAGAAATAGAGTACAAGAATGGATACAAAGAAGGACAGGCAGGCTGAATCAGAGAGAGGCAGATTTTTTTCCAACATCGTCTTCGCACACAGAAAAGAATGAAAAGTCAGAATTCAAGGCCAGCACTCTTCTTAATCCAGAGAAATCGTTTTTTTCCACTACACTTTGCTTCCTGCTGTTATTTACATAATGTTATAATAAAATGAAACATTTGCATCATGCTTTACAATTTGTAAAACATTCCTAATCTCACTATCATTTGGTGATTCTTCCACCACCATTAGTCTCTATTTAGAGACAAAGAAATTAAGTCACACAGACATGGGGTGATCTGCTTAGGGCCACACCACTGGCCAACAGGAAACTCCACCTCCTGTCTCTCTAATTCAGGGAAGCTTCTCCCATGAAACCAAACATCCTGGCCCTCTGTAGATCTCCAGTTACAGCAGAGCCCTGAGCAGAGAATAGGTCTTGATTCTAATTCCAGTCTCTCTTGACCTCAGTTTCTTGATTTTTAACACAGAGATAAAAATGCTCCATCTGTTCTCTTCCTTTGCCATGGCAAACCTGCTTCCTTCTGCCCTAAACAACAAACAAACAAACAAACCTTTCTTAGGTGCTATTCTCTGGTTTCTTCTGTGGCCATAAATTGAAGGACAGACTCCATGTGTACCAGCATGTGCCTTGCTTGCTGTCACTTGTCCCTTTTCCTACAGACACAACCACTTGATGAGCCAGATGAGCCCTCTATAGAAAACCTTGGAATGTTAACAGGGTGATAGCTGGCATATGCCTCTAGGGCATTGCAAGGCCTCCAGTAGAAATCTCATTATCTGCCTAAATTTGTTTACTAAATAAATGAGACAACCTATTTATTTATCATGTAAATTTAATTAGAGGCCTGATGTATTTACTCTGTGTCTATCAGGGTCTCACCCCCTTCTCTGCATTCTGGCCACTCTAGCCACAGCACGCAACGAGGAAAATGAGCTCTGTCTTTCCTGGATCTTGGCTCTGAAGCAGCAGGAAGAAGAGGACTAAAGCCAAAGCCAAGATGTGATGAGTGAGTGGGGGCGGAAGCTCAAAAGACAGAGCTCATTTCCGCCCCCCCCCCCCAAACTTCCAAAGTCACCAAGTCACCAAATCTGAATGGGGTTTCTGTTGAGAATGAGTCTCTAGGAAGACTCCTGGAGTCAAATCCAGTAGGATTTAATGTAAGGTCATGGACGTAGTAAATCCATAAGAAACCACATTTACAGTTACTCCATCTGTATAGGGAGCTTCTGCTTTCATTATCTGTTAAATGTTGTTCCTCTACTTTTAAAAGCAATAAATGTTCCCTGGGAATTTTTCCAAAGCAAAATATGACAACTAATGGCTGGTTCATCAGGATCTCAACAGGGATTTTGCAAAGATATTAGTCAAATAAATTTGGGCAAACCTGAATTAAACAAAATCTGGTGTAGTACTCATGCACCGGGACTCTCAGAAAGGCACACAGAGTACACAGGTGTCTTTATATTCCTATGATCATGGAAATGATTCTTTTTCTTACAGAGAAATGTGGTCATCAAGGATCTGCAGAAATCCATAAACATAGTATGTCTTTTCATCTGTTTGTCTTCTTCAATTTCTTTCATCTATGTCTTACACTTTTCCAAGTACAAGTCTTTTACCTCCTTGAGTGAGTAAGTGAAAGTTGCTCAGTTGTGTCCAACTCTTTGTGACTCCATGGACTAAACAACACATGGAATTCTCCAGGCCAGAATACTGGAGTTGGTAGTTGTCCCTTCTCCAGGGGATCTTCCCAACCCTGAGATCGAATCCAGGTCTCCCGCACTGCAGGTGGATTCTTAACCAGCTGAGCCACAAGGGAAGCCCAAGAATACTGGCGTGGGAAGCCTATCCCTTCTCCAGGGGATCTTCCCAACCCAGGAATCGAACTGGGGTCTCCTGAATTGCAGGTGGATTCTTTACCAACTGAGCTGTCAGGGAAGCCCTTTATCTCCTTAGGTAAGTTTATTCCTAGGTATTTTATTCTTTTCAATGTGCTTATAAATCAGATTGTTTCCTTAACTTCTCTCTCTGATAGTTCATCATCAGTGTATAGACATGCAATAGATTCCATATTAATTTCATATCCTGCAAATTTATTAAATTCTTTGATGACCTTTTGTTGTTTTTTTTGTGACATGTATAGGATTTTCTATGTATAGAAAATTCATGAGGTCATTGATGGCCTTTAGTAGTTTTTTGATGACATCTATGGGATTTTCTATGTAATCTGCCAACAGTGATAGTGTTAATTCTTCCTTCCAAATCTGGACTCTTTTTATTTCTTTATCTTGACTGATTGCTAGGACACCCAATACTATGTTAAATAAAAGTGGTGGGAGTAGGCATCCTTGTCTTATTTGTGACCTCAAAGAAAATGCTTTCACCTTTTCACCATTGAGGATGTTAGCTCTTGTCTTATCACATATTGTCTTCATTATGTTGAGGTATGTTCCCTTTAAGGCCACTTTGTTGAGAGTTTTTATCATAAACGGACGCTGCATTTTGTCAAACGCTTTTCCAGCATCTATTGTGATGATTATATGATTTTTTTCTTTAACTTGTTACTGAGGTGTACATTGATAGATTCTGAACCATCATTACATCCCTAGGATAAACCCCATTTGATCATGTTGTATGATCATTTTCATGAATTGTTGGATTCTGCTTGCTAATATTTTGTGGAGGATTTTTGCATCTATGTTCATCAATGATATTGGCCAGCAATTTTCTTTTCTTGGATATCTTTGTCTGGTTTTGGTAACTGGGTGATGCTGGCCACATAGAATGAGTTTGGAAGTATTCCTTCCTATGTAAGTTTTTGGAATAATTTAAGAAAGATAGGTGTCAACTCTCTTCTAAATGTTTGAAAGAATTCATTTGTGAAACTATCTGGTTCTGGATTTTTGTTTGTTGGGAGGTTTTTTTGGTTTGTTTTTAAATTATGGATTAAATTTCATTACTGGTAATTGACCTGTTCACATTTTCTATTTCTTCCTGGTTTAGTCTTGGAAGATTGAACACTGAATTTGTCAGTTTCTTCTAGGTTTTCCATTATATTGGTATATATTAATAGTTGTTCTTAGTAATCTCTCATGATTCCTTATTCTTCTGTGATGTTGGTTTTAGCTTCTTCATTTTCAATTCTGATTTTACTACTGTGGACCCTCTCTCTTTTTTTTCTTGAAGTATCTGGCTAAAGGTTTGTTAATTCTGTTTAGCTTTTCAAAGAACCAGCTTTGTTTCTTTGATCTTCCCTCCCCCCCCCTTTTTTTTTGAGTCTTATTTTCATTTATTTCTGCTCTTATCTTGATGATTTCTTTCCTTTTACTAGCTGTGGGTTTTGTTTGTTCTTCTTTTTCTAGTTCCTTTAGGTTAAGGTTAGGACGAATTAATATTGTTAAAATGACCATACTACCAAAAACAATATAGAAATGCAATGTAATCCTTATCAAAATACCAATGGTATTTTTCACAGAACTAGAACAAATAATTTTAAAATTATTTAAAGACAACAGACCTTGAACAGCCAAAACAATCTTAAGAAAAAAGAGCAGGGTTGGAGGTATCATGCTCCCTAACTCCAGACTACAAAGCTACAGTCATCAAAATAGTACAGTATGGGTACAAAAATGGACACACAGATTAATGGAACAGAATAGAATGGAACAGAACAGCCAGAAATAAACCCAGGCTTATATGGGTAATTAATCTACAACAAAGGAGGCAAAAACAGACAATGGAAAAAATAAGTGGTGCTGGGAAAATTGGACAGCTTACATGTAAAAGAATGAAACCAGAACATTTTCCCATACTATATACAACAATAAACTCAAGATGGATTAAAGATCTAAATGTAAAACTGGAAACCATAAAACTCTCAGAGGAGAACATAGGCAGAACACTCTGACATAAATTATAGCAATAATTTTTTTTTTTTTGGATATGTCTTCTAAGGCAAAGGAAACAAAACTAAAAATAAACAAATGGGACCCAATTAAACAAACCCTTTTGTACAGCAAAGGAAACTATCAACAAAACCAAAAGACAACTTACTGAATGGGAGAAAATATTTACAAATGATATGAATGATAAGGAATTAATTGCCAAAATATAGCTCATATAATTCAATGTCAAAACAGCTCATACAACTTGATTTCAAAAGAAATCAAACAACCCAATTAAAAAAGGGTAAGAAAATCTGAATAGACATTTCCCTGAAGATATACAGGTGGCAAATAGGCTCATGAAAAGATGCTCAACATCATTAATCATCAAAGAAATGCAAACCACAACCACAGAAAGGTATCACCTCACACCTATCAGAATGGCCATCATGAAAAAGACCACTAGTAACAAATGTTGGGGAGGACGTGGAGAAAAGGCAAACACTGTACAATGTTGGTGGGAATGTAAATTTCTGCAGCCACCGTGGCTGTATTATGGAAGTTCCTCATAAAACTAAAAATAGAACTACCATATGATCCATCCAGCAATTCCACTCCTGAGTATAATCTGAGGAAAATAAAAACACCAATTTGAAAAGATACATGTACCCACATGTTCATAGAAGCATTATTTATAATGTCCAAGATATGAAAGCAACCTAAGTGTCCATAAATAGATGAATGGATAAAGAAGATGTGGTAGATAGAGACAGATAGACAGAGAAATACTTCTGGTTGTTTGGTCACTAAATTGTGTCCGCCTTTTTGCAACTTCATAGACTTTAGCATCTCAGGCTCCTCTGTCTTCGACTATCTCCTGGAGTTTGCTCAGATTCATGTCCACAGTGTCAGTGATGCTATCTAACCATCTTATCCTCTGCCACCCCTCTCACTTTGCGCCTTCAATCTTTCCCATCATTAGGGTCTTTATCAGCTCTTTGCATCAGGTGGCCAAGTATTGGAGCTCCAGCTTTAGCAGCATTCCTTCCAGTGAATATTGAGTGTTGATTTTCTTTAGGATTGACTGGTTTGATCTCCTTCCTGTCTAAGGGATTCTCAAGAGTGTTCTCCAGTACCACAATTTGAAAATATTAATTCTTTGGCTCTCACTCCAGTGTTCTTGCCTGGAGAATCCCAGGAATGGGGGAACCTGGTGGGCTGCCATTTATGGGGTCGCACAGGGTCCGACACGACTGAAGTGACTTAGCAGCAGCAGCAGTCTTCTTTATGGTATACCTCTCACATCTGTACGTGACTACTGGAAAAAAGATTTGACTATATGGACCTTTGTTGGCAAAGTGATATCTTTGCTCTTTAATATACTGTTTAGCATATACTTGAATACTACTCAGCCATAAAAAAGAATGAAATTTTGCCATTTGCAACAACATGGATGGATCTGGAGGGTATTATCCTTAGTGAAGTAAATCAGATAGAGAAAGACAAATACTGTATGCTATCACTTATATGTGGAATCTAAAAAATAAAACAAACTAATGAATATAGATTCACAGACCTAGAGAACAAACTAGTGGATACCAGTGTGGGAAGGGAGTGGGTAAGGTACAAGATATGGGCAGGAGATTAAGAGATACAAACTACTAAGGATAAGATAAATAAGCTACAAGGGTATATTGTATAGCAGAGGGAATATAGCCAATATTTTATATAACTTAAATGGAGTATAATGTATAAAAACTTTGACTCACTATGGTGTACACCTGAAACTAATGTAATATTGTAAATCAACAGTCAGTCAGTCAGTCAGTCAGTTCAGTAGCTCGGTCGTGTCCAACTCTGCAACCCCATGAATCGCAGCACGCCAGGCCTCCCTGTCCATCACCAACTCCCAGACTTCACTCAAACTCATGTCCATCGAGTCAGTGATGCCATCCAGCCATCTTATTCTCTGTCATCCCCTTCTCCTCCTGCCCCCAATCCCTCCCAGCATCAGGGTCTTTTCCAATAAGTCAACTCTTCGCATGAG
>NW_011494717.1:11219293-11230164 GCF_000754665.1 Bison bison bison
CTCAGCTTTCTTCATAGTCCAACTCTGAATCCATACATGACCACTGGAAAAACCATAGCCTTGACTAGATGGACCTTTGTTGGCAAAGTAATGTCTCTGCTTTTGAATGTGCTATCTAGGTTGGTCCTAACTTTCCTTCCAAGGAGTAAGCGTCTTTTAATTTCATGGCTGCAATCACCATCTGCAGTGACTTTGGAGCCCATAAAAACAAAGTCTGACACTGTTTCCACTGTTTCCCCATCTATTTGCCATGAAGTGATGGGACCCAGATGCCATGATCTTCGTTTTCTGAATGTTGAGCTTTAAGCCAACTTTTTCACTCAAATCAACAGTACCCCAATTAAAAAAAAAGAACTTGCAAAACTCATTCTAGAATGGCTGGTTTAGGTCCTGGAATCTACTCAGGGATTTAGCTAAATGATCAGAATCGCTTTTCTGATTTACATCTTGATATGGTGACATCAGCTTGTATTTAAAGGTTAATGTAAACAATGCTGCATAAAATGCACCTCTTTGGTTATTATTCAGATGATGTTGAGTGTTTTCATCTCTCTTTAAGAACCCATGTAAAACATTTCTCTCTGGTCATAGTTTCAGACTGGCAATTGGTTTGATTTTACTATAGACACACTGTGAACTTGTAATTAAAAGCATTTCATGCTTCACATGGGCTGCTAAAAGCCTACAGCCAAATCTGTGGTTTCCTCTACCAGTATATTATAATATATATGGCACAGTTTTTGTACTGGGGATATTCTAAGATACATGGTAACATTTTTATCCACATTCTCTCCTTCATCTTAATTTCTTATTTTTAATGTATTCTATCTAGCTCAATTATTCATATTTTTAAGACCTAAATTCTTTTTGGAATAAGGCAAGGCATAAATGCATAATTAAAAAATTTTTAAAGCTCATTTTAAGTGATGATACAAAGAAAAAACATCAAGAAAATCAACTGTAATCCTAACATCTAGATAAAGTTCTGCACTGCTAATATTTTGATGTATTTTCTGTCAATCATTTTTACAAAATTAGAATCATATACTATATACAACTTTGTGTCTTGCTTTTTCCACTTATAGAATCATGAGCATTTTCTTATTACTTTAAATAGTCTCTCTATATTTAACATTTCCCTATTTGCAGGCATTTAGCACGTTTTCAGGGGGTTGTTTTGTTTTTTGATGTTATAAATAATACTGTGTTAAGATCTCTCTAGAATATATCTCTGTTCAAGTTTTAAATTATTATTTTAGGATAAATTCCTAAGAGAATTAGTAGTCTAAAGGATACAAAATGTTTTTTACTGATGTAGAGATGATTTAAAATATTATATTAGTTTGACATGTACAACATGGTGATTCAAAATTTTTATAGATTATACACCATTTGAAGTTATTATAAAATATTGGCTACATTCCCTGTGCTGTACAATAAATCCCGATAGCTTATTTATTTTATACATAATGATTTGAATCTGTTAATCTCTGATCCCTATCTTGCTCCTTCTCCTTTTCCCTCTTCCAGCTGGTAACCATTAGTTTGTCCTCTTTAAGAATATAAACATTTTTAATGTTTTTGATAAATATTATACAACTGCTTTCCAAAAATATTGCATCAGTCTGCATTCCTTCTAGCAGCATAGGAAACATGCCTATTTCATCCTGACTTCACTGGAATTATGTTGTTATCATTAAAAAATGTTATTAATTTTATAGTTAAAAATAATTTCTTAATTTGTATTTTTTCATTGTTTAACATCCACTGCCATACAGTGTTAAAAATTTAATTTTCACTTTTGATTACTAGAATCTAAATCATCTTTCATCTCTTTATTAATCTTTTCCATGTGTTTTTCTTTGAATTGTTGCCCATATTTCTTTTCAGGGTACTAACACTTTTCATTTTTATTTACATGAGGCTTTTTACATATATCTAATACATCAACTATTTTCCAATGTGTTTTTGGAAAATATGCTTGTGTTTCCATTTTGTTTCTCATTTTTGACTGCCATTTTTTATTTCTTATGTAATTATCTCAACAGATCTGTTCAATTTAATTCTTACCTACATTTGAGGACAAGATAACTATCCACACATAGTTTTGTTAAGTTTTGAAAAGTGTTTTGCTCTTTTAAGTTTAACTAAATTTAGCTAAATTTTAGAATTTATTTTGGTATATTTTGGGCTTCTGTTGAAGACTCAAGCCCTGAGCCCATGGCAGTGCATCAGTCCTCTCTAAGATGCTCTCAGCTAGTGGTTTTGCTATCTAACCTGGCAAATAAGAACACTTTTAATGTTCATTTAAGCTGGCCTCCTTTTTTTTTTTTTTAATTTTATTTTATTTTTAAACTTTACATAATTGTATTAGTTTTGCCAAATATCAAAATGAATCCATCACAGGTATACATGTGCTCCCCATCCTGAACCCTCCTCCCTCCTCCCTCCCCATACCCTCCCCCTCTGGGTCGTCCCAGTGCACTAGCCCCAAGCATCCAGTATCGTGCATTGAACCTGGACTGGCATCTCGTTTCATACATGATATTTTACATGTTTCAATGCCATTTTCCCAAATCTTCCCACCCTCTCCCTCTCCCACAGAGTCCATAAGACTGTTCCATACATCAGTATCTCTTTTGCTGTCTTGTACACAGGGTTATTGTTATCATCTTTCTAAATTCCATATATATGCATTAGTATACTGTATTGGTGTTTTTCCTTCTGGCTTACTTCACTCTGTATAATAAGCTGGCCTCTTTGAAGAAAGTAATGCAGGTAACAACTTATACACTGTGGTTAGAAGTGAATCAGGATGATCTCCCCCCACAAGCCATTGTCACATACAGTACATTTAGCATCCAGGGACAAAACCCAAATTTTCCCATTATACACATATTCCTTTTCTTTCTAGTAGGATACAGCAAACAAACGAAAACCAAAAACCAGGGAAATAAAATCCTTGAGACGGTTCCCAGAGTTAGGGGTGATTGTTTTCCGAGAATTTTAGCCAAGAGTTCCAGGTTCAACAGGACAAAATCCAGGATGAAGGAGCATTGGGGTGGGGGTGGGCACAGCCTTACCTGCTTGTGAGGGTGGGGCCTAAATCTGAGTCTTTGCATCTGAGTCTTCCTGCTTCTTAGTCCCCTTTTAGCCTGAGAGTTAGCTCTGTTCCTACAGTGGGCCTTTTCCCACTCTGAATTAGGAGTCATCCCAGTGCAACTGGCGGGAAGGCAATATAATTCCCCTATATGTGGAAGCGGGATGGGATGCTCCCAAGTTTCAGACCCAGCCACAGACACCAAGTCCCTGGTCTTCTGTACAGCAGACCCATGATCCCTGGCTGCTACTTGATGTGTTATATCTATCTTTCATAACAGGCTGAGGTTGTGGGCTTATTTCTAAGCACAACTCAAAGCTCTTTTAAGTTTAACTAAATTTAGTTATTTTATTTCACAGTGAAATATAAAGTCCCAAGTGATATGGCCCTGAATTTTTCTGAGAGATCACTTCTCCTTCTGCCCCTACCAGAGTCATTCAGGTTTCCTTCTCCCCTGAGATGGATTAGTTGTAGGAACCAAAGGTCTCAGCACTTGAAAACCACTTCTTATTTCAGTTCAACCACAGGCTCCTGTGTCAGTTCTCTGGCCTGGGGCAAAGACTTAGCATTTTGCTTTTGGTTTTCTGGAAAAAGCCTAAGTGACAGCAGCTTCATATTTCTTTCTTTAACTTCTTTCATTCCAGATTTCTCAAACAACTACAGGATGGGTGATAGCTATTAAGTTAATTTCAAAAATGAATAAAGGTAAGAGACTGCATTCATGTTGTGTTCAATATTCTCTTATGTACTAAAAAAAAAGAAGAAGAAAATAAGTAGCTTATCTCCTCAAAAGCAAGAATGTATAGAAATACTGAAATATTTCCTAAACAATGAGGTTGTGGGAGAGAGGAAAAAAGTAGGTGGGCAGAGTAAAGAGAAGTCAGCTGTCCCAGGTCCAGTCATACTCTACAATCCTGAACAGAGATGCTTCTTCTAGTTCAGGAATCCAGAGAACAAATCCCTTAGAGTCTGGGTCACCAAAGCCTTCTGTCCCCACCCAAGACAAACTTACTCTAGAGAGTTTTTTCACACCAAAGATTTTAAGTAGGGTGCCCATGTGTCCCAGCTTTCCCAGGTCTGTCTCAGTTTACACCGCTATTCCTTTCACTCTCTACTGTGGTCTGAATGTGTGCTGAAATTCTAATGCCCTGTGTAATGGAAGAAAAGTTATGACAAACCTAGACAGTGTATTAGAAAGCAGAGACAACACTTTGCCTACAAAGGTCCTTCAAGTCAAAGCTGTGGTTTTTCCAGGAGTCATGTATGGATGTGAGATTGAAAGTCACTCAGTTATAAGTGACTTTTTGACCCCATGGACTATATAGTCGATGGAATTCTCCAGGCCAGAATACTGGAGTGGGTGCCTTTCCCTTCTCCAGGGGATCTTCCCAACCCAGGGATTGAACCCAGGTTTCCTTCATTGCAGGCGGATTCTTTACCAACTGAGCTATCAGGGAAGCCCATGGATGTGAGAGTTGGATCATAAAGAAGGCTGAGCACTGAAGAATTGATGCTTTTGAACTGTGGTGCTGGAGAAGACTCTTGAGAGTCCCTTGGACAGCAAGGAAATCAAACCAGTCAATTCTAAAGGAAATCAACTCTGAATATTCACTGGAAGGACTATTGCTAAAGCTGAAGCTCCACTACATTGGTCACCTGATGCAAAGAACTGACTCATTGGAAAAGACCCTATTTCTGGGAAAGTTTGAAGGCAAGAGGAGAAGGGGGTGTGAGATGTTTGGATGGCATCACTGACTCAATGGATGTGAGTTTGAGCAAACTCAGGGAGATAGTGAAGGATGGGGAAGCCTGGTATGCTGCAGGTCATGGGGTCGCAAAGAGTTGGACATGACTCAGCAACTGAACAACAACAAATGGTATTAGGAAGTGACCCTTTGGGAGGTGCTTAAATCATAAAGGTGGAGCCCTCACCTGATATGCTGGGACCCTGATCTCAGACTGCCAGCCTCTAGAGCTGTGAGAAATAAATTTCTATTGTTTATAAGCTACCCAGTTTGTGGCATTTTGTTACAGCAGCCTGAACGGACTAAGGCACTCTCACAAAGGTCTTAGTTTGGACAATAAATTATATAGTTACCCTAATTATTTGTAGAGAAAGAGATTAAGTATGAATTAAACTCTCATTCTCTCTAGATTTGGGATTGAAGTAAGACAAGTCACACTCCGTTCCAGGAATTAGTGAACACTGTTCCAGGAGCTGGTGAACATTTTCTGTAAAGGGTTACATAGTAAATATTTTAGGCCTCATGGGCCAGACAGTTGCTATTACAGTTAACTCAACTTGGTTCTTGCAGGGAAAGTGGTCACAGACAACATGTAAACAAATGTGCCTGGCTGTGTTCCAATAAAACTTTATTTATGGACACAAACACCTCAATTTCATATAATTTTCCTGTTACAAAATATTTTTCTTCTTTTGAAGTATTTTTTTAACATTTGAAATGTAAATGTCATTCTTAAATCCAGGGCCAGATTTGGCCTGCAGGTCATAGCCACCCCCTGTGCTCTTCTGTCACCTGTGTGAACATACTCGGGTACTGGTAGACAAACCCCTTGTTCTGCTCTGGGAAGGGTTCTGTTGGATCTGTTGTCTGTATACATTTATTATCATCATAGTCAACAATTACATTTATAGTCTGGACACACGTTGAGGCTTGAGATCTTAAGAGGTGGAAAAATCTTATTATCTCTTCAGTTTTCAAACATGGAGTGGTGATAGGTGAAGTGTATCATAATTTGCTACCAGTAATAAACTACCAAAGCTTGCAAGTGATTAATGCCTACTCATAAATTAGAGCACATTTGACGTTTTCATTATAAGAGTGCTGTTCTCTCTCACTTCATCCTGATCTGCTCTTAGGGTACTAAGAGGGGTTCTGCCGAGGGGTTCTGCTGACACATGAATGACCAGGACCAACTGTCAGGGATGCTCCACAGCTGCATGATGAGTGAAGGTGGAAAACCTCTGACCTAGTCCAATCTCATTCTTTTTCAGATGGGTAAAGGTCTTCACAGCAGCCCTGCATAAGAAAGGGTCCAGGAAAAGATGTCATGGGCCTGAGTCTGCACACAGAGCAACTGAGGGGCAGAGACAAAGCAAAATGCTCAAGGTCACACAGCTGATGAGCAGCAGACCTGGAACTCTAATGTTGGTCTTTAGAGTCCTAAACTTTGTAGGCTTTGCTACAGCACACAGTTTTCAGTATCACAGGGGTCAGAGAAACCTCAAAAACTCAGTCTGCTGTCTTCAGGCTCTGACTGCAACAACAATATTCCAAAGCACTGGGTAATCCTACCCCTATTGTACAGAGTCTGGGCCTTCTCACCTCTGGCACTAACATGGAAAGTTCACTATTCCCATTTTATGCATAAGTAAACATTTTCAGCACATGACCTAGATCAAAAGAACCCAATTGATATTCAGAAAACTGGTATAAAGTACTTCTGCAAAGACAGAATTGGTGACCAAAGAGTGGTTATCTCTGTGCCAAGTGGAAGATCCTTGATAGAATGGAAAGTAAACAGTAAAGAGCCCTGTAGTAGGCTTGTCAAATCGCCAATCTGGAAGGACTTTGGGGTCACCATGTCAAACTCTCTTTGTCCTAGGGAACAGGACATTATTAAACACATTAGGGAAGAGTCATCCCTGAAGGCCATCCAGCCAAAGCCGATTTGTCGGCTTATCATCCAAAGGAGTCTTGTTAGCCAACCTGAGCCCACATCTACAGGGTAATAATGACCATGTGCATAATGATGACTAAGAGCACTCTAAGAAGGACACGCGCATACTTAACCATGAAACCATTTAATTCTTCTAAACATAATGTTATCGGTAATTTTATTATGTTTTAATTCCTTGAAAATTGGTCACTAATTTGCATTGCATTGAACCATAAAGGCTGAGTGTCAAAGAATTGATGCTTTTGAATTGTGATGCTGGAGAAGACTCTTCAGAGACTGTTGGACAGCAAGGAAATCAAACCAGTCAATCCTAAAGGAAATCAACTCTGAATATTCATTGGAAGGACTAATGCTGAAGCTGAGGCGCCAATACTTTGGCCACCTGATGGGAAGAGCCGATTCATGGGAAAAGACCCTGATGCTGGGAAAGACTGAAGGCAGGAGGAGAAGGGGGCGACAGAGGATAAGATGGTTAAATAGCATCACTGATTCAACAGACATGAGTCTGAGCAAACTTCAGGAGATGGTGAAAGACAGGGAGCCTGGTGTGCTGCAGTTCTTGGTGTTGCAAAGAGTTGGACATGACTTAGTGACTGAATAACAAGCAATTAGTCTACAGTGAAATACCCAAATCATGCATGGCTCCAGAGTTTGTTTTCAGCTGGTTACTTTTAAAGGCTGAATTTTCTACACCCAAGCTCATGTTCTTATTCAGCAGCCCCCATATTAAAACCAAATGGTCCAATGCCACCTAAACAATTTCCTTTACTAGGTCCTTTGAAGTTCTTCATTCTGACACTAAACGTTCCTCTCATTCCTTTTTGTCACTAGGGAGAAGTTCAAAGAGTTAAATCTCCTCTTAAATGTGGGATCTCCAAGAATATCAGGCTCACCAAAGCATCCAGCCGGCCCCAGCCAGTATGGCAAACAAAGGGAAGCACAGAAAACAAGACAGAGGCACATGCAGGAGGGCTGGACTTTGGCAAGTGGGCCTCTTCCACTGAACCACAACGCCATGAATGATTAATGCTGAAGGCTGGAGAGACAGGGGAGTATAAGACACCAGAGGAGCACAGGCAGAGGATGGACTCGGCCAGAATTTAAAGAGATAGAAATAAACAGAGAGCACTAAAGCAACCCCTGGGAGACTGTGTTTTGGCTTTTTCTTCCTTACGGTCAGATGGAAAAGGGAGGCAGGGAAGGAAAGCAGCAGACAATAGGATACCTGGAAGAAGAGGAAGAAGGGGGCAGAAGAAGGGAGGAAAACAGGAAGGCTTTTTTAAAAAAAGGAATCAGTGCCCAGGACCTTAGGTATGTATATTACATTGTCTTCCCCTCGTTTTCAGTTATCAGAGCTAAAACAAACCTGTTGGGCTGCCACTAGCATTTTTCAGGGCCTGAACTCATTCTGAGTTTTAGTCTTTCCACTGTCCTTCTCACAGGTCCATCTTTGGCCTTTTGGCTTAAGATGTCTTTTTGCCTGTCTTTTTAAGATCACTTTTTACCTCAGGTACAAAGCCAAGGCTACCAACTTTTAAGGATTAGGAAACTGTCACTGGGGAACTGACCCCAAGAAAGCTCAGATGACAAATTCTCAGTTAAGGGCCTAAGGGAAAGGAATGAGAATGGGGAAGGGCCCAGGCCCCCCTGAGTCACTAGAGCTGATGGCTCCTTGGGTGTTCAGAGGGATCTCAGAGCACCTTCTGCGCCCTCCAGGGCTCCTCCCATTTCCTTTTCCAGGAAATCTTCCCAACTCAGGGATTGAACCAGAGTCTCCTGCATTGGCAGGTAGATTCTTTACCACTAAGTCACCTGGGAAGCCCCTTCTTTTCCTTATACCCCTCCAAATCCCCAATTTCTGTATTATCACAGGCTCTTTTCCAGTCTTGGCCACATCACCCCATCTCTTTGCTGATCTGGGCACTGGCTGGTGAAACAGCATGTACCTTGGGGTCTAGTTTTCTGCTTCTTGCAGGTCAGGCCAGTAACGCTGCAAGCCTTCTCTGTTTCTTTAATCTGCTCTGTTTAAGCAGACAGCTAGGAGCTGGAAAGTGTTCCTGTTGGCTGAGCTCTCAGGGCTGTTCCCTGACATGAAGCTGGCAGAAGAAAGAAGCAGTGCAAGGGTATTTCATCTCTCCCTACACCCAGAGAGAAGGATCGCAGGAGGCCACGGCTTCCTTTTGCTCGCTTCCTGGCTAGGTTGAGTGTTGGGTGGAGCAGAAGAAAGGACCCTCATACCCAATCTCCTGGCAGTGGGTTGAATAGTGTTCCTCAGGTAGATGCGTCCTAGTTCTATAGTCCAGCACCTGTGAAGGTGCCCTTATTTGAATATAGGATTTTGCAGATGATTTTAGTTTTGATGGCATCTGAATCCAGTGATGGCCTCCTTACAAGAGACAGAAAAGGGAAATCTGAGACCCAGAGACATAGAAAGAAAGACGAGTGACGATGGAGGCAGAGATTAGAGTACTGATGTGAGCTAAACAACACCAGGAGCCACCAGAAGCTGGTAGAGACAAGGAAGGACTCTCCCCTAGAGACTTCAGAAGGCACCTGGCCCTACTGACGCCTTGATTTCAGACTTCTGGCCTACAGACCTGTAAGAGAATAATTCCTGTTGGACTGTAGCCTACCAGGCTTCTCCGTCCATGGGATTCTCTAGGCAAGAATACTGGAGTGGGTTGCCATTTCCTTCTCCAGGGGATCTTCCCAACCCAGGGATCAAACCCGGGTCTCCCGCATTGCAGGCAGATGCTTTACCCTCTGAGCCACCAGGGAAGCCCCTCTTAAGCCACCTAGTGTGTGGTAATTTGCTATGGCGGCCCTTGGAAACTAATATATCTCCCTAGGTAAACTCTACCAAGAGTAGAATAATTTCTCTTGACACAAAAAGGATCAGATCAGATCAGATCAGTCGCTCAGTCGTGTCCGACTCTTTGCGACCCCATGAATCGCAGCACGCCAGGCCTCCCTGTCCATCACCAACTCCCGGAGTTCACTCAGACTCACGTCCATCGAGTCAGTGATGCCATCCAGCCAGCTCATCCTCTGTCGTCCCCTTCTCCTCCTGCCCCCAATCCCTCCCAGCATCAGAGTCTTTTCCAATGAGTCAACTCTTCACACGAGGTGGCCAAAGTACTGCAGTTTCAGCTTTAGCATCATTCCTTCCAAAGAAATCCCAGGGCTGATCTCCTTTAGAATGGACTGGTTGGATCTCCTTGCAGTCCCAGGGACTCTCAGGAGTCTTCTCCAAAACCACAGTTCAAAAGCATCAATTCTTTGGTGCTCAGCCTTCTTCATAGTCCAACTCTCACATCCATACATGACCACAGGATAAACCATAGCCTTGACTAGAAGAACCTCTGTTGGCAAAGTAATGTCTCTGCTTTTGAATATGCTATCTAGGTTGGTCATAACTTTCCTTCCAAGGAGTAAGCATCTTTTAATTTCATGACTGTAGTCACCATCTGCAGTGATTTTGGAGCCCCAAAAAATAAAGTCTGACACTGTTTCCACTGTTTCTCCATCTATTTCCCATGAGGTGATGGGACTGGATGCCATGATCTTTGACTTTCATCAAGAGGCTTTTTAGTTCCTCTTCACTTTCTGCCATAAGGGTGGTGTCATCTGCATGTCTGAGGTTATTCATATTTCTCCCGGCCATCTTGAGTCCAGCTTGTGTTTCTTCCAGTCCAGCGTTTTGCATGATGTACTCTGCATAGAAGTTAAATAAGCAGGGTGACAATATACAGCCTTGACGAACTCCTTTACCTATTTGGAACCAGTCTGTTGTTCCATGTCCAGTTCTAACTGTTGCTTCCTGACCTGCATACAGATTTCTCAAGAGGCAGATCAGGTGGTCTGGTATTCCCATCTCTTTCAGAATTTTCCACAGTTTATTGTGATCCACACAGTCAAAGGCTTTGGCATAGTCAATAAAGCAGAAATAGATGTTTTTCTGGAACTCTCTTGCTTTTTCCATGATCCAGCGGATGTTGGCAACTTGATCTCTGGTTCCTCTGCCTTTTCTAAAACCAGCTTGAACATCAGGAAGTTCACAGTTCACAAA
>NW_011494717.1:11230538-11231928 GCF_000754665.1 Bison bison bison
GCATGAAATGTTCCTTTGGTATCTCTGATTTTCTTGAAGAGATCTCTAGTCTTTCCCATTCTGTTGTTTTCCTCGATTTCTTTGCATTGATTGCTGAAGAAGGCTTTCTTATCTCTTCTTGCTATTCTTTAGAACTCTGCATTCAGATGTTTATATCTTTCCTTTTCTCCTTTGCTTTTCGCTTCTCTTCTTTTCACAGCTATTTATAAGGCCTCCCCAGACAGCCATTTTGCTTTTTTGTATTTCTTTTCCATGGGGATGGTCTTGATCCCTGTCTCCTGTACAATGTCATGAACCTCATTCCATAGCTCATCATGCACTCTATCTATCAGATCTAGGCCCTTAAATCTATTTCTCACTTCCACTGTATAATCATAAGGGATTTGATTTAGGTCATACCTGAATGGTCTAGTGGTTTTCCCTACTTTCTTCAATATAAGTCTGAATTTGGCAATAAGGAGTTCATGGTCTGAGCCACAGTCAGCTCCTGGTCTTGTTTTTGCTGACTGTATAGAGCTTCTCCATCTTTGGCTGCAGAGAATATAATCAGTCTGATTTCAGTGTTGACCATCTGGTGATGTCCATGTATAGAGTCTTCTCCGATAGTGGGTTACAAATTGGTTCTCACAAGTTGGGATGAATTAACTCACAGGTTATGCTACCCCTGTGCCTGGTTGGCATATACAGTGGAAGCTTTTACCCAAAGGTAATTTTGGTCTGTGAAGGGTCATTGGGTATTTGGTTAGAGTAAAACACAATGAGGGCATTATGAGGTCATGAAAATCCCAGAAAAGAAGATGGTTGGAGATGACTTCAAATAACTACAAGGGCTAAACTGATTGCCTAGAGACAGGAAGGGTCCCCTCCCTCAATCCCCGTACCCCCCCACCCCATCCCGGCCCCCATAGATTGGCAGAGCTCTCAGTCACATTTTCACATTCCAACTCCCCCTTGTCCTGGAGTGGAGAGTTGGAGACAGACTAGAATTTCTTATTCCAGGACACAGTCTCTCCCAAGACTGGGAGACCAGGCCCTTCCTCACCTAGATCACTGCCTATCACTGCCTTAGCGGCTCATCCTCCTTTCATTCTCCAAGCCTTACCTCCCACTCCAAAGCTGGCTTCCTTGGAAAGCATATACAAATCTAGGCGAGGTTCTTGAGTTTGGCTGAGCAGAAAATCACATTCACTTAGAGGGAACTCTGGGGCTGTGTGCAAAGCAAAGTCCACTTTGGAAGAAAACTAGACAGTCAACCAAGACACTCTTTAATTCATAGAAATGAAAGAAAGATGTTGTGATGCTTGTTGGTATGGGACAAACCAAGTGGTTAAATGCAGAAACCAAAAGTGTCAGAGAGTGTAGTTGAATACTCCTCTTTTTATTTCCTCTG
>NW_011494717.1:11232028-11263541 GCF_000754665.1 Bison bison bison
ATATACTATGTGACCATGGCAAAGCAGTACATTGTCTGGACAAGCTTCTCTATGGGAGACAGAGCAGTGAGCGAGCAACAGCTGATTGCTTAATTTTCAGGAATTTTGAGAAAATGTTGTTCAGCACAGCCATTATTAAAATTAAAGTATAAAACTTACAATTAAAATCAGTGCTTCTTGCTAGGGGGTGATTTTGTACCCCAGGAGACATTTGGCAATGTTTGGAGAGGTTTTGATTGTCACACTGAATAATGCTACTAGTCTCTCGTGGGTAGAGGCTAAGGGATGCTGCTAAACATCCTATAACCACAGGCCAGATCTCTAATAAAAAATTACCCAGCCCCAAATGTCAACAATATCAAGGGTGAGAAATCCTGAATTAAATCAATTAAATAAAAAACAGGTAAACAGCGCATCAAATTCATCACTTCCTATTTACTAGTATCTCTCTTTTGAGGTGACAGATCTCTGCATGTATTGCATCTGCATGGTAGAAATACTTTATTATGGTGTGAACTGTGTATCTCTTCCCAACTCCACATTCAGTAAATCATGTCAGTACCTTCAAACTAGCCATGGTGGGTGGATTTACACCAAGGAAATAGGCAAACATTACCTATAAGGTCTCCCCTCGTTTTTGGAGATCCAGTTGTTAAGTATTCTACAGTACACCACTTCAGGTATATATAGGTATAGGGTACCTGAATTGTGGTGGGATCTTCTCCTTCATTTTTCACTTCTCTCAAAAGATCACAGTGAAATGGAGATCTCCGTTTTTCTAAACAAAAACTGGGAGGGGGTACAAAGGTGGCTAGAAAAATGAAGTCTCATATAAAAAGGCAAAAGAAAGAAATGGAAGAAATAAGGTGTTTACAAGAAACAATTGTTAATGGGAAGTAAGTCATGCATCTAAATCTATCTTTTTACACTATTAGAACATCTGGGTGAAAACTGAAAAATCAATCTTTCACCCAGATATCTTTTCTGAGTGATACCGGTAGACAAATACTTGAACATTCAGAGTCCATGAAGCATAATATCAAAATACTAGGAAATAGTAGGATGAGTTTCCACTTTTTTTCCTGCTGTTTAGATATGTGAAAGCAGTTTCACTTTTACTAAAGTAGAACTTGACTTCAGGATGACCCACACTAGAAACCAGCGAGGGCACTAGACAAATTTGCCTACGTAGCTCATGTAGAATTTGAGATTACTCTGCATGGTAACAGACTTAAAGAGCCTCCCTCAATAAGAAAATGTGATGGGGTGATAGGGGAAGACAACAAGAAAAAAAACAAAACATTTTAAAGTAAAGGAAAATTTGTACGAATTTTAAAACCAAGTACATGAACGAAATAAGTCTGGTGAATAACGTGGTGGCTTTGAGAGCAAAGCCTGGGGGAAGTTTCTCTGAAGCTGAGAAAATTCTGAACTGGGCAGAGAGCCAGGAGAGCCCCGGACACTGACAGGTGTGAGCTGTGATCGAAGATGAGTTATCTTGCAGTCCCCATTCCCAACAGTGAGGGAATGGGGCTAGGACTGTGTTTGAGGAGGTGTGGGTAAAGGAGAATGTCCACTCAGATCCTGTGAACCCAGACAACTGACCCTACTCCTCGTTCTCCAAAAGGTGGAAGTAGGTGGAGAGCGCACCAGTTCCTGCTGGGCATCTCAGATGTTGGGTTACCAATGGTCAAGTCAGCTTCAGCTTGAGGGGCTACATGAAAAATTAGTTTCCTAGAAAAAAGACAGGAGGGACCATTACAAAATATAAAACAGGACATCTCCACTAGCTAGGGCTATGGGTAGCCCCTATTCTCTTCTTTCTACAGTTTTGTATTTCTAAAATGTTCTATCATAAACAGTGGCTAATTTATAACCAAAAAGAAAAAAGTTGGTTCTAAAAGGAGAAGGTGAACACAGTCAGTATATGTAAAAGTGTCTTTTTACATATGTCTTCCCAGTTTGTAGTATAATCCAAGATAGTCAGCCTGAAACAGCCCTGAACTGTCCTTGTTGCAATTTGGGTTTGTTTTCCCTAATTTCATGATCACTGTCTAACTAATGATACTTTGGCTATTTAGTAAAGACTCAGATTGACTTACATCTATCTGATTTTAATACCTCAAAGGCAGAGCAATTTAGACCAGTGATTCTCACACTTCTTTGCCCAGCTCCTCAATTTCAACTCTAATTCCCACTGTTTTCTAACTAGAATGAAAATATATTTGAATATTCACTTTATTTGAGTGAAGTGAAAAAGTGTATGAAAGTATTAGTTGCCAAGTCATGTCCGACTCTTTACAACTTCTGGACTGCAGGCCTCCAGGCTCCTCTGTCCATGGAATTCTCCAGGCAAGAATACTGGAGTGGGTCTCCTGTACTGCAGATCAGTAATTTTTTACCTGTTATTCTTGAAATTTGAATTTTAATATACTGTCCTAACTATTCGAGTTCTGAAATGTGATAATGCCTATATTTTTGTTTTAGATTAATAAAAGATACATATCTTTTATTTATTGTCTACTGATAAATATTTATTATCTATGTTTTAGGTATAGTTTTATGTTCTGTGGACACAACAGTGAACAAAATAGGCAATGTTTCTGCCTCATATAGCAGTATATCTGGTGTGTATATTTCCTGTAAAATTCACTGGGATAGGATTATGGATTCCAGAAAGAGTTGGAAGGCCAAATCCTTTAATAATGTATCCCATTTCATAGTCATGAAAAATGAAGTCAAATGCATTCATGACTTAGCTAGTTAATTGAAGAATTAAGAATAGATCCTCTGTATTTCTAGTTCAGTCCATCTTCTATTATACTTCAAAGATGATAAATACTAATAAAAACTAGACCTCATACCAAGGGTCTCATCTGTTAATAATTATCAGTGACTTCCTTAGCTTGATTTAATGACTGTTCTCAACTTTCATCCTACTGGTCTCTGCAATATTTGGCACTGGAATCATCTCTGGGGTGAACCTGAACTTTAGGTTTGAGTTTCAGCTACGAGTGTACAAATCAACCAATACAGAGTTGGCACTTACAACAAATGTTAGCTCTCCTCTCTTACTTCCAATAACACACTATTATTTTATTCTCACCTCTGATGTCACCAGTTGAACCTATTTCTACCTCACCCTTTTGCTAGATTCTTCTTTCCTCAAGCCCCGCTAGAAGCTCTGTTCTGAGACCTATGCACTTCTTCCTATATTTCCACTGATGAGTTTAATCACCCTCTCTTTGAAAATGACTTTTAGATCCACAGCTTGAGTCTCAGTCTCCTGTATTCCCTGTGTCTTGTATTTTGTGTAGCCTGTAGGAATCCTGAGTATTTTGCTGTCAGCTTCATTCAACATGTGCCAGGGACTTCCCTCGTGGTCCAGTGGTTAAGAATCTGTCTTCCAATGCAGGGGATGCAGGTTCGATCCATGGTTGGGGAACTAAAATCCACATGCTGCAGGGTATCTAAGCCCATCCACAAGTAGAGAGAAGCCCACACACCACAATGAAAGATCTGCATGCTGCTACAAAGACCTGATGAAGCCAAAAACAAAAAAACAAACACATTTAAATGTCCCAAACAATTCATTATCTCTTTCTCCAAACCATCTTTTCTTTTCTAGGCAACATCTTTTTGTGTTTTAGGCAAAGGAAGAAATATATCTGAAGACTGAAAGAAGAGAGGAATGTGTATCTCTAAAGAAATGACAGAAATTCAGGGTGACTGGAAGATGGAGATGGGGAAGCAGAGCCTGGAAGGGATGATCAGGACCAGATTCTGAAATCCTGGAGCCACATTAAGGATTTATGAGTTGCTCATGAAACCTAGCGGGGACCTCTTAACAGTAAGAAGCTAGCTACTGACAAAAGAATCTTTGAGAAAACAGACTCCAGAAGAGTATTGGCATGGCAGCAAGGACTCTGGCCACCTGAGAATTTCCTTGGGCACACTAGGGCAGATCTGACTCCTAATAAGGAGCATCAAGAGCATGTATGGAGCTTCCCAGGGATATTTTTGGAGTGCATACTGACTACTGCATCCTGAATGAGGTCAGACCTCATAAAGTGGTCCATGAGGTCTTTCATTTTTTTGGTGAGAGCCAAAGGAGCCTGGAAAATCCCGTGGACGGAGCAGCCTGGTGGGCTGCGGTCCATGGGGTCTGGAAGAGTCGGACACGACCGAGCGACTTCACTTTCACTTCTCACTTTCATGCACTGGAGAAGAAATGGCAACCCACTCCGGTATTCTTGCCTGGAGAATCCCAGGGACAGGGGAGCCTGGTGGGCTGCCATCTATGGGGTCACACAGAGTCGGACACGACTGAAATGACTTAGCAGCAAAGGAGCCTTGCTGGTAAAGAACTTCTCCCCAGTGAGGACATTCCAGCCTGTGTCATTGGGTCTAGTTTGTATGTCTGTGGATCAGTAAGTCTCTATATGTCTCAGCACCTCCAGACTTCAAAGTAGACATGAAGATGTTACCCGCTCCAACACTGGGAGTAAGATAAAGTCAGTGAAATTCTTGAAGGCCACAGAAAAGTACCTGGTAAATATGAGACTATTAATAAAAAGTTAAATGAAGAAAATCTGAAGAAAAGAGACAGTCTTTTGGAAATCCAATCCCGACTGGCCGTGACAGAGGTAGTGGACAGCAAGCCTGGCCAACCTCACAAATCAGACTCTCCTTAAGTAGCTACTGTCAACAGGGTGGTGAGGGAGAGATTTAGTGCTCATCCCCAGACCATCACATCTGTTGTGCTTCAGAGCATGTGAAAGATGATAAATCATATAGGAATATGAATTGATGCTGCTAATTTGGTGCTGAGTCCCTTCCATTTGCCATGGAATCATCAGAAATACCTCAACAAAGCCAGGTGCCCTTTTCTTAAAATTACATAACCAATCAAACAATAAATTTATTAATTCCTAACATAAGAGTGACTCATACAGAGTTTTACATTAGGGAAAAAAAATCTGACAGCCAAGAGGTCTCACTGGTTCTAATGATCTAATGAGTAATTCTGTCCATTAAGGGAAGATGTGGCTTCCTGATTAACGTGGAACCTTAGCAGTGTTTTTAATAAAAGTTTTAATACATACTGCTGTTCAGCTGGTGTCATGTTTAATTAAAACCTTGAAAGCTCCTAGAGAGCTCTCTCTCCTCTTCACCAGATAAGGAGATGCAGAATGCCTCTGGGGGATAGGAAGAGGACAGGGCAGGTAGGGGACGCAGGGCTGAGGAGGGTGGAGAGGAGAGTGGCCAAGCAGTGTTCACATGAGGGCTTTGCTGGTGCCAAGGCCAGTTTCTGCCAAAGGAGGCTGGGTCAAATTTTATCAGCTCTCCTATCTCCTCACTGTAATGGAGGAAAAAAAAAAAACAGAGGACAGAGAGTACTCTTAAAAAACACACACTCGTGTGGTTTTTGTTTTGTTTTCTTCGTACTTGGACTAGTGTAATAGGACTCAGCACAGAAACCTAGGGGTGACACTAGGCAGTGCATGACCCTAAAACACATTGCTCTCATCCTAATACCTTTTATTAGGGACACCATGAACGTGCATGGCTTCATCACTTCATGAAAAAAGGAAGGGAAGGACTTCCCTGGCAGTCCAGTGGTTAGGACGTCTCGGTTCCACTGCAGGCGGCATGGTTGAGATAACTGGTCAGTGAACTAAGATCCCACATGTGCAGTGTGGCCAAAAGAAATGAATTTTTAAAAATTGTTTTAAGTTTACAAAAGGAAGAGAGCTGCAAGGGATCTAGAAAGCAAAAGGCAGCTAGCTCTTGATTTAAAATTATATGATACTAAGTGAAAATAGTGCAGAATAAAAGTGATACATATGTATATATAGGCATAGTGTGCATATACATGTACTGATTCCAGTTATGGAATATATAATATACATGCACACTTACATACATTCAAAAAAAGCTAGAAGGAAATGCTCCCTATTGTTAATAGTGATTAAAAGCCTTTGGTTGATAGGAGTATCAATACATTTTTTTTTATTTTATACATTTAAATATTCAATGAATAGTCTACAATGAGTATGAATTGAAAATACTATAAACATATCATTTATATTATTCAAATAAGCATTGTTTCAAATTATAAGGCAACTTAAGCCATACCTCTGTTCTCAAAATACAGGAACAAAATACAGGAACACCTAAAACTACATGTAAAAGGACACATAGAAAATCACAGGCCAAAAAAAATCTCTACTTTAAAATAACAATGTCCAGGCACTTAAGTTGCATGGTGTGGAACACTGTAAAAAGATATAGCTGTGTCATCAACAGATAAGATACCCTCAGAGGTAACTTAAGAAACAGTGGCTGGCTTTAAAATGACTAAAAAGAAAACCTGACAATAAAATTCACTTAAATATCTGACTCTGCAAAAAAAAATATTACACTCTGTCCTAGAGGAGTACTATGTAATTGAAAAGCCTATGGTGTAACAAGAACATCCTTAGTATAAGGGACAATCCCAAAAGTGATAAAATAAAAATGTGAGCTCTTAAGTACTTTTTAATGTTTCAAAGGCAATGGGGGACTGACTGCTAGGAATAGGATGGTGGCTCTTTCACTTGGTAATATGTTTTTAAGCTGAAAAATCCCTTAGCAAGAGATGAGAAGTTGTCATTAAGGAAGCTGGAGGCTCAACCATCAGGTACCAAGGGGGCTTTTAGATTAAGCTGTTGAATCAGTCTGCTTTTGGGATATAAGAATGTGACCAGTGCTTTGTTGGCAGGAAAATGCAAGCTCCCAGGGATCTGCTGGGACCATAAAGGTAGTATTTGAACTTGTGCTTTCTGTTCAAGATGGGAAATTGAGCATAGTCTATACCTCATTTTTGCACACCAAACATAGGAAAAGATAGAACAATCTTTGAATAATCAGACTTAACTAACATGTATCTCACACTGAAATCCAAGAAAGAGACTTCTCACTAGACAAATAGTGATTCCTTAAACCTTGAAAGAGGTAAATAAAAAAGAGAATCCTTAACGGGCAATAGGGCCAATGCTTTCACCTACAATGAAGCCAAGACCACCCTCAGGTGTCTGGAAGTTGGGTCATGGTGCTCGCTGGTATTACAGAACTAAACTGTTCTGCATCCCTGCCATCAGCCAAAGGTTGGGGTTGGGGTGGTGTTGAGCTGTTCATCAATGTCAAGGTTAGGAAGTCTTCAGTCATACGAGACCAGAACTGAGAGCTGCCCTGCACCAGTGAGGATGGGCTTGGAACCACACCACCCATCCAGGAAGGGGTTAAACCAGTAACCAGCACAGGCCTGACCTGGAGCCATTTCCCTTCAAGCCTGGAGCTGAGACCCTGCAAGACTGTTTTCCTGGGGTATCACCTTAAAATACTCAAGAGGTGAAATCTCTGGTGGAAGACGAGTTCACAAACGAAAAATCCTTCAGCCTGTGTGGGAGAATAACACCTTGAAAGGGAGACAACAAACAGAAGAACTTATCTGAAGTGAATAGAGATACTAGAATACCCTGATGAGCTTTTGACTATCTTTAAGAAACTCAAAGAGATAAAGGAGGCAATAGCATTCGTGGAAAAGAATGTAAGATATGGAATAACAAGAGGGGGTTCCAAGAAAGAAAACCCTTAGAAATTTTGGAAATGAAGGCTGCAAGAAAAGAAATTAAATCATTGTTTATGTGGAAAATGAAATGTTGAGGCTAAAGACGTAGCTCCTGGTATCAGAAGAAAAGCAAAGAAGACAGAGATGAAGGAAGTAGACTCTCATATAGGCAGGGAAACCAGGAGAGATGTCCTGCTGAGACCATGGAGCTGCCTGGGCACAAGGCATTGCTTGTATGCTACGTTGGTGGCATGATGTGGTAGCCCTGAGAGCTCAGTGAATTTTGTGGGAGGTAGATGGTAGGAAGAGATGATTCAAAGGGAGGGGCTAGAGGCACTTTAACAGCGGGGCTAGTGAACAAACAATAAAATAGAAATTAGAGCACAGAGGCATGGTGCTGGGTTAGTGTGAGGTAGGAAGGAACTCAGGTCATATATTTGGAAATAGGCAGCTTAGCTTGGAGAACTAAGAAAGGGCTAAGTGTCTCCACTGAAGCTTACTGGCAAATTCCTTAACAGGCAAGCCCAGGGGATATCCATCTAGGTGGAAATGGAGAGGGTTGCTTGGGTCACTGACTATATTTGGTTAAAGGTTTCAAAATTGGATTTGTAACTTATTTATAATTCCTCAGAAATCACTCAGTTCTGGAGCTCAAATTTGCTGTAAAATCATAAAAAATAACCAAAATTGCTTTTGCACATAGCTCTGCCTGTATGCAGAGAAATTTATTCTGTCTGATGCTTCTTCTACAAGTATTCAAACTAGCCAATTCAGAGCTTGGCAAATGGCCTTTGTGAACAGTACAGAAATATCAGGGAAGACCAGAGAGGGGGAGCCTAGGGTTGAAACAAGCCCCCAGACTGGTTCTAAGTACTTTACGAATATTAATTTCATACTTAATCAAGATCTTGGGTACCAGTCATAGTTCCATCCTGATTCAATGACTCGATCCTGGTGTCTCAGCTTCCCCATGGGTCCCAGTAGATAATCGTAACTCCTCTACCTACTTAATGAGGGTATTTGGAATATCTATTGCAAGGATATAGGACTTCCCCAGTAACTCAGCTGGTAAAGAATCCACCTGCAATGCAGGAGACCCAAGTTCAATTCCTGGGTCAGAACAATCCCCTGAGAAGGGATAGGCTACCCACTTCAGTATTCTTAGGCTTCCATGGTAGCTCAGATGGTACAGAATCCACCTGTAATTCAGTAAACCTGGGTTTGATCCCTGGGTTGGGGAGATCCCCTGAAGAAGGAAATGAATGGCTACCCACCCCAGTATTCTGGCCTGGAGAATTCCATGGACTATACAGTCCATGAGGTCACAAAGAGTCGGACACAATTGAGCGATTTTCACTTTCACTTTGCAAGGACATAAATGAAAAGACTTTATTAACTGTGATGTAAAATCAGGGTAGTGACTTGGGGGGACATTCCCAGGGGAAGGAGGAATTATAACCCAAGGCCTAGATTATAGACTTCATTCTTCTCAATGGGAGCATCAAGAGTAACTGTAGATTTGTGTGATGGCTGTACAGGAGGGCAGGACAGAAAAATGGTGCTCCCTCAGCTTCTTTGAGTGTCCTGTAGAGTTAAGAGAGCCATGGGAAGAGATTACCAGAAGTAAAAAAAAACAAACAAACAAACAAAGGGGGCAGGAAAGTCATACGAATAAGCCTGAAGAACACGTCCAGGGGAGCAGTATTGGGTTCAGGTGACTCAGAATACAGTTTGGGCAGATTCCAACAAAAAGGGTCCAGAACCTCGCCGTTGCATTTGTGGCCTGGATGGCCTTCAGCAGACCCAGATGCAAAGCTTACCAAATCACCAGAGCCGAGGGGCAGATAGATGTTCTGATGGGAACAGCCTTAAGGTGACACAGAAGGAAGCTGGACAGGGCTGGCCAGAGGCCCTGATGTTGCCTCCTACGACACTTGAAGGTGTGAGGGGGCAGGAACTCAGCCCGGCTCAGCATTCTCTGGGGTGTGAGCCTCTCATAGTAGGATGCTTATTTACTGGGACGTTAAAGACCTGCTACCTAGTTTATGTTGCCAATTGCCTGTGGTGCCACTGAAATGATAGCGATCTGAAACAACCGTGATATGAATCATATACTTTTGCTTTTTTCCTGATAGTGTGCCAACAAGATGCAGTTATCATTTTCCTGAAGAAAAGGGCTGGATTTTCTCCTGATTCTTGTTAGGGAGGGCTGGGATGGAAACTTCCACATTCAATTTGCCTGGGAGCAGCCAGACCTGGGTTCCCTCCTAGCTCAGGATCCAATACAGACAGGTCTGGAGAAAAAGACTCTTCTCACAGAATCACTGAGAGCCAGGCCTGGGGAGGACAGCAGTCACCAAGTCCAGTGGCCTTTCTTGGAACTCTATTTTTGAATGAACGGCTCTAAAGGGGCCTGGAGTCACCTGCCTGGACTCTTGATGTATAAAAGTACTTTATTTTTTGGTTTAAGTAAGGTTAAGCAATGTGCCCAGGACCGCATGACAAGGGATAGCAGTACTGAATTCAGAACTCAGGGTGCCTGACTCTCAGCTGGGGAGTCCCTGTTCTGCTTCATAATGTCACTGCCTCTCACCTGCCTCCCAGAGGAGGAAAAAGAGCAGCATGAAGAGGCCAGAACCTCTGTGAAAACACAGAATGACAGTAAGGAAGGTCCAAGAACTCCTTCTGTGTCATGTTCGGAGATGAGGTGGTTCCCTCACACTGTCCCCAACACACCAGGTACCACATTCTCTCTGAAAACTTCCTGGAGCATTTGCTTACCTAATAGGACTGCGAAGGATAAAACCCACCATTCAGTTTATCAGTCTGACCTTATAATTCTCCTCTTCCTGGAAGACTTCCTTTTTTAGCTACTCTTTCCTGGCTAGATATTACTCATCTTTAGGTCTCTGTTCTCATTTCATTTCCTGATTCACCAATTTAAATGATATTTCCCTGTTATAATTCCTAATTAACCCTTTATTTTCCTTCCTATGCAATTAGCAATTACATAAAAACTACTCAAATTATTTCTTCAATATCCATCTCTCCCATCAACAGTAAGTGCCACGAGGCCAGGACTGTGTCCATCATTGTAAGGTCAAGCACAGAGGCTGGCAAACTACAGCTTGGGGGCCACATCTGGCTTGCCACCTGTTTTTGTATGAACCAAGAGCTCAGAATACTTTTTACACTTTTAAATAGTTGGGGAAAATATCAAAAGAAGTGTATTTTGTGATGTGAAAATTATATGAACTTCAAATTTCAACGTGCATAAATAAAGCTTTATTGGAACACAGCTATTTTCCTTCATTTACGTATCAACTCTGGCTGCTTTCAAGTTACAGTGGCAGAGCTGTAACATGAGAGTAGTTACAACAGTGAAGAAAAGCAGAGAAAGGCCATGCTAAAGTTCAGACATGTGTCAGGGATTAAACTTAGACCTTTCAAACTCCTGCAGTGTTTCCACTTATTGGATTTCTCCAAACTGACAACAAGGACTGCAAAAACCATGGCCCAGAATCTACCCGGGCCTGCAGCAGGTTTTCTAGATATCCATGATAGGTAAATATCCCTGAGGACCTGGGATAAAAGGTGCTTTGTTAAAAGCCACTTTAAATACCTCCCTGAGAAAAGATACTTACAGGGATAAAAGCATTTCTGCTGAAAAGAGGTCTGATGTGTTCTGTTTATGTGGAAGTTGAGGTTTCTTTCCATTCTGTTACAAAATGCAACAACCCCAGGAGTTTTATGTTCTGATGCCACATCGCTCTGCTTTCAGATCTTGCTTTTGTTCCTGCTCACATTTCCGACACGGGAACAAAGCCACAGGCTTGTGCAAACAAATGTCCCTGGATTAGAGTGCCCTGCTCAAGCCAGTTATATTAAGATGGCAATACTGGTATTAATTTCAGTCTCTTGAAAGTCAATGAATCCTCCCTTCAATCATTGCTGTTGGAATATTCAGGCACATTTCATCCCAACTAACAAATATAGGTGATGTTTAAAGACAATGAAAATTGTTGGAAGAAGCTAGGCGGAAGAGAATAATCTACAGCCCAGAGGAAACCATGTTTGAATTGATAGCTTCAATCTCATAAACTCTCTGGATTGGAAGAGGTCTTAAAAGATTGTCTAGCTGTAAAAGACAAAATATTTATGTCTTCCTAAAATTCGTGTTTTGCAGCCCTAAACTCCAAAGTGATGGTAAAGGTAGGGCCTTTGGGAGGTAATTAGTTTAGATGAGGTCATGAGAGTGAGGCCCCCATGATGGGATTAGTGTCCTTATGGAAGGAAAGTTATGGCCAACCTAGATAACATATTGAAAAGCAGAGATATTACTTTGCCAACAACCACGTCCATCTAGTCAAGGCTATGGTTTTTCCAGTGGTTATGTATGGATGTGAGAGTTGGACTGTGAAGAAAGCTGAGCACCGAAGAATTGATGTTTTTGAACTGTGGTGTTGGAGAAGACTCTTGAGAGTCCCTTGGACTGCAAGGAGATCCAACCAGTCCATTCTGAAGGAGATCATCCCTGGGATTTCTTTGGAAGGAATGTTGCTAAAGCTGAACTCCAAGACTTTGGCCACCTCATGTGAAGAGTTGACTCATTGGAAAAGACTCGATGCTGGGAGGGATTGGGGGCAGGAGGAGAAGGGGACAACAGAGGATGAGATGGCTGGATGGCATCACTGACTCGATGGACGTGAGTCTGAGTGAACTCCAGGAGTTGGTGATGGACAGGGAGGCCTGGCGTGCTGTGATTCATGGGGTCGCAAAGAGTCGGACACGACTGAGCAGCTGAACTGACTGAACTGAACTGAAGAAGAGGAAGTGAGACCAGAGTTTTCTCTTCAACATGTGATGCATCCGAGAGAGAAACTCTGCAAGACTATGCACCTGCAGGTCGGAAAGAGAGCTCTCACTCAGAGCTGGATCTGCCAGTACCTTGATCTTGGCTTCTCAGCCTCCAGACTGAGAGAAATAAATGTTTATTTTTAAAGCCTCCCAGTCTCAAGATGTTGTTATAGCAGCCCACAATGACTAAAAAGCCAGCCCATCCACGATCTGAATATTTTTTTTCTTTCTTTTTTCTTTTTTAACTTTACAATATTGTATTGGTTTTGCCATATATCAACATGAATCCGCCATAGGTATACACGTGTTCCCCATCCTGAACCCTCCTCCCTCCTCCCTCCCTGTACCATCCCTCTGGGTCATCCCAGTGCACCAGCCCCAAGCATCCAGTATCGTGCATCGAACATCCATGATCTGAATATTGAGCGTCCTCTCCACCACTTCTGCTTGAATATGTATGTGATGCTACCTCCCACGCCTCTGCCAGAATCAAAATGGCAGATCATCAGTGGAAATTTGTGCCCTCTAAGTCTGACCTCATGTTCTTGGTTCATCCCTTGGATTACATTTCCCTTTCATGAATCAGCCCCACAACCATGCCCTGTGTCCCTACCTCTCACCCCCATTGCCACATACTCATAACTGTACCAGCTTTCTCTTTTCTAGGCCCAACAAGCTAATACTTCCTGATCATTCTTTATATGACATGGTTCCAAAATTTGTTTTTCCACTGAAGCTTTCAACTTTAGAAAATAAGCAGCCGATATGGTAGATGCTCACTTCATTTCCCTTCCCTGACTCCTTCCCAGGAGTGAGGAAATGAGCTGCAAGTAAGTCAAAGGCTTACTGGATAAGGTACAATGTGGATCTTGAAGAGTTGCTCTCAATTTAGACTCAAAGGTTGTCTAGTTAAAATGGCATAAAGAGTGGATTTTCCTGGTGTCAATCATGGAGAAAAGGGACAAGACCATCGGAAGGAAATGGGAATCCAAATGGGCCATTACAGGTTTTGGGCCCCTGTGCCAAACTTCAAAGAACTTAAGTGTATTTGAGAGTGCTTTTAAATATAAGGAAAAGAAACAACAGCCCTTGTCATATAGAGGTAGCTAGAAACTGGGCATTCCTGTGGGCAGTTAGGAGAATGAGTTTACCTCTTGATGCAGATTATCTGGTTCAATGGTTGGCCTAATCTGACTTGTTGCTTATTTTTGTAAATAACAGAGTCACACCTATGATTTACCTATTAACTATGGTTGCTTTCGTGCTACAATAGCTGAGCCTAGTAGTTGTGACAGAGACTAAGGCTCATTGAGCCTAAAATATTTATTAGTCCTTACAGAAAAAGGGCTTTCCTGGTGACTCAGATGGTAAAGAATCTATGTGCAATGCAGGAGACCTGGGTTCGTTCCCTGGGTCAGGACAATCTCCTGGAAAAGGGAATGGTGATCCATTCCAGTATTCTTGCCTGGAAAATCCCATGGACAGAGAGCCTAGTGGGCTATAGTCCATGAGATCACAAAGAGTTGGACATGACTGAGTGACTAGCAAAAAAAAAAATACAGAAAAAGTCTGCCACCAGTGATACAGTTCCGTATTTCCAGTATTGAATGCCTCACCACATTAGTCTTGAGTGACTAATGTGGTGAGGCAACAAATCTGGGGGGTAATTCTTCACACCAGGTGCCCCTCTTGAAAATTCATGGTGTTACTAATTGAGTAAAGGCTTCCAGAAGCCCTGCAGCACACATGTCTGTTTAACTTTGTTTAACTCAGCACTCCTCAGACTCACTTGACCCTATCAACATTCCATTGCAGCATAGGAGCACACTCGCAAAATACCAATCTTGTTGCTTATTACTGTTCTTTGAATTGATTTTCTATTTTTTTCCCCAAGCCCAGGGATGCACCTTGCTTCGATTTTCCAGTCTAGTGACAGTTATGTTGATGAGATCTGAGGGAGGGCTGAGGTGTTTCCTTTAGGCCAGAGTGGTACAGTGAGTAGTGCCTCTCAGCCCGAGGAAGTGGCAACACTAGAAATTCGGGAGAACCCCCAGTGGCCTGCAGGAGTCCCCGTCCAATGTCATCATATTTTCCTTCTTTATTGGATTATTTCTATAAGCAAAGAACATAATTTTTTCATCTCAAAAAACAAACCAACCCTCTCTCGAATGCCATCCCTATGCCACTACACCCATGCTTCTGCTGACATTTGCATCAGAATTCCTCTAAAGCATTGTCTATATTCATCCCCTCCAATCCCCTCTTCCTACTCTTTCTTGAATCCACTCTAGTGAGACTTTCTCCCCTACCATTCCCCTAACATGGCTCTTGTCAAGATCACCATGACTTCTGTGAGGCTAAACCCAAGGTCAAGGCTCAGTCACTGTACTCATAATATTTGCAGTATTCTGTACAGATAATGCACAGAAGGCAATGGCACCCCACTCCAGTACTCTTGCCTGGAAAATCCCATGGATGGAAGAGCCTGGTAGGCTGCAGTCAATGGGGTCGCTCAGAGTCGGACACAACTGAGTGACTTCACTTTCATTTTTCACTTTCATGCTTTGGAGAAGGAAATGGCAAACCCACTCCAGTGTTCTTGCCTGGAGAATCCCAGGGACGGGGGAGCCTGGTGGGCTGCCATCTCAGGGTTTGCACAGAGTCGGACACGACTGAAGCCACTCAGCAGCAGCAGCAGCAGCATACAGATAATGACTCTTCTCCCCAAACACTTCCTTCTCTAGGCTTCTGGGATCCTGCTCTCCTGTGGCTCTTCTTCTACCTCACTGGCCCCCCTTCTCAGCCATTCCCTGGGTCACTATAATCTCCCTGACCTCCAGATGCTGGAATTCCCCAAGGCCCCCACTAGAATGCCTCCATCCATCTACATGGTCTCTACATGAGCTCATCCTGTCTCATGGCTTTTGATGCCAATGACTCCCACATTTCTATCTCTATCCTCAGTTTGGAATGTCTGTTACCCCAAAATTTGCTTGGCTCACTTCATGTTTTTGCTAAAATACTACAGTATCCATACAGTGCTCTCTGACCACTCTATAAATATATGTATAAATAACACCCTCACCCCTCACTCCTGCCAGCCAGTGTTCCCTTAGCATACTTTTTTTTCTCCTCAGAACTTATCACTATCAGAAATATTTAGTTATTGGAACATAAGCTTTATGAATGCAGGTACTCTTTTGTTCTCCAAAAGAGTTAATACAAGGGCTTAGATCCCTGGAAGACACATAGTAGGCACATAGTAATGTTGTAGGATGAATGAATAGAGGTGTGAGTTGTCTATGTTGGGATTCTAGGAGTCAACATGATTTCATAGCTGGGGGAGCTAAATTTAGGTCTTTTTTGCCTCAAATCACATAGCTTGCAAGTGGCAAAGCTGATATATGAATCCTGGTCATGTGCTTGATGTGGGGTAGACACAAGTTCCATTTCTGCTCTCATGGAGTTTTTCAGTGGTTTTTCAGTTTTTCAGAGCTGTTCAGTCTGACTTTGAACAGACAATGGCAACTCACCCCTTGACCTCTAAGCCAGGTTCTTTCCATTGGCTTCTTGTTACCACCGTCAAAATGACCCTTTGAGACTAAGGTCTTTATTCTTAAACAGCCATTACTCCTTCTCAAGGTATAATCTTACAGGATTCTGAGGCATAAAATGAATTTTTACCTCACATTTAAGATAACTTTTTCATCTCTCTAAACTATGACTGTTATTAAGTGTTGAGTCTCATCTTATGTGGTTTGTGAGGAGTCCTTATGTCTCCTGGCTTGTCTCTCATATTTGTACTTCTAGTTTTTAATGATCATTGGTTATCAAGGCGCATGGTTTTAATCTTGTTACCTTCACCAGAATCTAGTCCAAAGTACTGTGATTTTGCCCTTCCCTTCGGAGAAGATTCTGCTATACGGTGGCAAGTGGGAAATGGCAGGGGCTCTGTGAGATCTTTAGCCCAAACTGGTGGCCCACACAAGAAAAATGTTAAGAATTATTGTTTCAAGGTCTTCATTCACTCATCTTTCCTTTCAAAGTGAATAACATCTTATAATTCAGAATCTTAGATCTGGATGGAATCTCAAATGTCATACTGTCCCAACAGTTAGCAACAATCAGTGATCCCTGAAACATCTGTGACATGAAGGGCACCTCTGCTTGAGCCGCTGTATCAACAAAATATTTTTACTCTCATACAACTTTCCTTAGGTTGAGTCAAAACCAGCCTCCCTAAAGCCTCCACACATTGGTTGTGGTCTTTGTCTTTAGACCTAGTTCCTATAAACCTCACTTTTTATTTTTTTGCCAGGCTTTCAAATAGGCCTGTGAGCATAGAAAAATACATCCGACCCATTCGTGTTGAACCTAGATACCAATATAACTTTTTGGCTATTAAAATAAATACAGGTTAATAAATCTTTCTATATACCCCCAGGCAGCAAGGGAGTTAAAAGTACTGCCATTACCATGGCGCGGATGGAGAAACCAAGGCATACAGATGGCAGATGACTCACTGTAGGCTCAGTGGACAGATGATTCAGGATTCAAGACTGCTTGTCCTTTGCTCTGACTCGGATTCCCTAATGCAGTACATACTCCAGAGAAAGCTATTATAATAACAACTCCAAGAACATTAGAATTCCTATTACTGAGAAAGATGTACTTTCATTTAAAGGGTTTCATTCTCCTTAGATGAGTTCTACTTTCTGCTTTCCCTTCATTCAAATTCCATGTTTATTATTTCCACTCCAGTGATGGCCTGCTAAAGCTAAAATTCCACTCACACGAGCCAGCAAACGCAACTCCAGGCAGCAGCAGACAGGGGCACTTGGTCTGTTGGAGACAATGGTTTCTCTCCAGTTTGGTCAGCAAGCCGGATTTAAACTGACAAGATCATAGCTCTACAAAAACAAGATTTATTATTTGTCCTGAGGAAGGAAAAGGTCACTGGGCAAATGGTACCTTGTATCTCATTTTTCAACTGGGGTCTGGGCATCAGTGTCAAATCATTTCTCTGTAACTAGATTCTGCCTCTCAACAATAATTAAAAAAATGACCCGATAAAATCATTCTGTAAGTCTGCTTGTGTATTTCGTTACTTGAATACATTTCACTTATACTGAAATCAGTCTGGAGTTGCTGACACTGGAGTTTCTTCAGGACCCCACTGAAAAATGTGTTTGAGGGACCATTTATTTCTTCTCCCAGACCCCTGCTGTAGTCCATTTCTCAGGCTTCAGCTCCTAAGGAAGGATAGAAGCTTCCTTCACGTGATCTGGGTCACTAATAATGGCAGGGCATGGGAGGGGGCAGGCTGGGTTTCTACCCATCAGACCAATTGCAATTCGCCTGACAGACTCCAGGGATGGCTGGGCTGCAGGGAATGGCAGCAAGAACACCACCATCACAGGTGCAGGCCTTGAGGGGCTGGAAGGTGTGCAACATTGTACAGGGAAAGGAAGTCGCACAGGGTATTTATTTCTCTAGCTCTCCTGGGCTCCATTGTGGGCAAACACCCATGATGCCTTGCTTCCCTGGGCTGTGGAAGCACATTTTCAGATTCAACAAACATTTACCGAGTATATACTATGTGCCCATCCAAAAAAGTAAACATTCTCATAAATAGGACTTCATTTAAGCCTCATTACAACCCTGTGAATGAGATGGAGTTGTAATGTCCTGGTCTGGGGGGTTTTGCCTGCTTGTTTGCTATTAAGTGATTTGATTAAATGGCTATGTCAGCCATCTTAAATCTTACTGGGAGGAAGGTTGGATAAATAAATGAACAAACAGCTGACAGACACATAAGTTCTCCTCTACAAAATGAATCCTTACCAGAGCAGACCCAGGCAGGATGACTTGCCCAAGATCACATGACCTGGAAGTGGCAGAGTTGGGACCTGACACCAGGGCAGGCACCGGGACCCACACTTCCTCCTCTTACCAGCCCTCTGCCCTACATGTTAATGATCTGTTTAACACCTTGGTACTCAAGAGGTACCCTTGTAATCCCATCTCAGTAGTGTTCTAGCAATGTTTCAATTTTAAATGTGAAGAAAGTAAAAAAGTAAGCCTTTTCAAATACAACTTGCACCTATTCCCTTCTCTTTTAACTTCAAGTTTGCTGTTTTGCTTTGACCCCACTGCACAGCCTGTGGGACCTCAGTTTCCTGCGAGGGACTGAACCCCGGCCATGACAGCAAAACCATGGAATCCTAACCACTAGGCCACCAGGAACCTTTCCCAAGTTTGTTTTTCATTTTTACCTGGGTAGTCAATAAAGTCCCTGATAAGTTTCCTTTCACTCTGCTTTCCTGGTCTCACTCATTCCTGGCAGTCATGCCCACGTCTCAGGGTTTCATGCTTAAGACAAATGTAGGAATTCTGCTTCCAACCTGGATAACTCCTCTCCTGTCCCCAGCGTTATCATGAGATCAACCCATGGTGAGTCAGCTGAGGAGAGTTCTCTCTGGAGGTCATTCTCTTTCCAGCCACTTCTCTTCTGACCTCCTCCTCCTTTTCTCTCAGCCTCAAGCCCTGCAGACTGGCCTGCTGTGGCGGAATCCAGGGTGGTTACTTCTCCAGGTATTTTAGCTCACCAAAGGGATGGAGTGGGAGTGGTAAGGCCACATGGTGCTTACTGAGGGGTTGGGCTATTAATGTGAAAGTGAAGTGAAGTCACTCAGTCGTGTCCGACTCTTTGCGACCCCATGGACTGTAGCCCACCAGGCTCCTCCATCCATAGAATTTTCCAGGCAAGAGTTAATGTTAAGGAGGAGGTGAATGTGGGAACAGGCAGTTTTGCTGTCTCCCCTCCTATCTTCTGAAAAAGACTTTCAATCCTCCTGTACCTTGACCTTCACTGTCCCTCCTTGTAGGTCTACACAGCCCACATTTAGTAAGAATCCTGTCAGGTCAGTTTATCCAGATCCTTACCCTTGACCCCTTGATTTTTGATCAAATTACTCATGACTGCTCCCCATCCAGGTTATAGCTGGTCGCCCCAGCCTGCCTTCAGCAAGAATCCTGTTAAAACCTAATAGGATTTAACCTACTTTCCTAGCAATTTTCCACTCACCAGATACTCTTTGGCAATAAGTGCCCACCTTTCCTTGTCGTATTCAGAATCGAGCCCAGTTCTGCACTAAGGTTTCTTTTATCCTACTGCAATTCTTCCTGAGTAAAATCTGTTTTTACTGCTGTCACCACGGTCCAGCTCTGGTTCTCCTTGATGTGTCTACAAATACCCATCTTCCTCAGAATAATGCCAGACCAGTTTGGGAAGAAAGAATTCAGAGCAAACATAAATCTTCGAAGGCATGGCCTCCTCTCACTCTGGTGTGCTCACATAAGGGGTGGTTGGAGTGAGTATACATGTTAAGGTACATGAATGGAGAGCAAGTTCATGAATTCTAGTTCTATTCACATTTCAATACCCAAATTAAATGTCTAGTCATAAGTGTTCTGACACAATTGTGGTCATCATCAGTAGCTTTCTGTAAATGAACCTAAAAAACTTTATTAACCCAAATTATTTTTTGAATGCTTGCGCCAAAAGGAAGCCTGGAGCTAAATTTAGTGTTCAACCGCAATCATAAATTTATCCCAGATGCCTGGCATTTCTCATTCTCCTCTCCTTTTAATTAGTTTTGGCTTCCTTTCCATTTTTAATTGTCAAGGTTTATTTGAAATTTAACATAATAAATCGCCTCAATCCCTTTCTCATTTCTACTCAGGAAGTCAAATTAGCTAATATTTTCAGATGTTGACATTTCTTTCAGAGGATAACCCCTTCCTGTAAAAAATCATCTTTGGAAACAGAAGGTAAATGGAAACAAAATCCACAGGCTTGCACACTGCTCTTCCTTGCTGTGGATACCAGTAGACATCTGGGCTCCAGTTGGACATGTATCACATAGGAACACATGCATCTTACACATCTGTATCTCCTCCACCAAAGAAATAAACCCTCTTCTCTATGGAACAGAGGCTTTGAACACCAGGGAGTAGGCCTGATTTCAGTGTTTTTCCATAACAAATAAATAGCATTTTGTACCATTAAGTGAACTTGCACTGTCCAGCAGAATGGCTTTGCATACTGCCAAATGTGATTATCAAGACTGATTTACTTCTGCCCTATGGTAACCTAGCTACTTAGCTTTGTGAAGATTCAGCTGGACTTGCTTCTTCTTTGGCTAAGCAGAGACAGGGCCACTTCCAGCAAGTCAAGGAAAAGAGGAGCTCCACAGCATAGGGCCTAATAGGCAACAGAGCAGAGCCATTGTGCTTCCTGGCTCCATCATCTTGCTTCCAACTATAGCAGATCTGGTCCAGGCAGCTCAGACTATAAGAGACTCACCAGGGATGCCAAGGAGCTTAAAAAGTGAGGAGGAGCCAGGGGCAGGGTTACTTTCGCTCCACCATTCCTGTCATTCCTGCCCTAAACCAGTGCCCTCCTTTTCTTGGATCCCTGGGTCCTTGGACACCCGATGGCCAGCTCCATTTGCCTTCTTATCCTCCCCTTGACAGCACCCCCGCCCCCTGCAGCTAGTTCCAGGGGTGCTGGCGCCCCTGGGACTTGGCTTGTCACTCCAGCTCTGCCACTTGTAGCTCTGTATCACTGGACCCCTTGAACTTCAATGTGCTCAACAGTGAGAATAATCCCCACCTCGTGATTAAATGTTAATGTATTTCACAATGAAAACAGAATATCAAAAGGATATCAGCACCTCCAGGTTTGTTGTAGTGCTACTCACAATAGCCAAGATGTGTAAACTCAAGTGTTTGTCAACGGATGAATGGATGAAGATGTGGTATGTATGCATGCATGTACATATGTCTGTATATACATACATACAATGGAATATTATTCAGCCATGAGAAAGAAGGAAATCTTGCCATTTTGTGACAACATAAATGGACCTTGAGGGCATTATGCTAAGTGAAGTAAGTCTACTTGAGAAAGACAAATACTGTATGGTAATATTTATATGTGGAAACTCAACTAGGCAAACTCAGAGGAACTGGGAGTAGAACAGTGGTTGCCAGAGGCTGGGGGACGGGGGAAACGGGGAAATTTTGCTCAAAGGGCACAAACTCATACTTATTAGATTAAGAAGTTTGGAAATCTAATGTACAGTGGTGATTGATTTTAGCTAATAACGCTGTATCATATACTTGAATGTTTCTAAGAGAGTAGATCTCAGATGCTTTTACCACAAAAAAGAAATGATCACACTGTGACAGGATGGAGGTGGTGACTAAAGCTATTGTGGTAATCATTTTGCAATATATAAGTATATAAAATCAATATATTGTACACTTTAAACATACACAATGTTTTGTGTTAATTATATCTCAATAAAGCTGGAAAAATTTTTTTTAATTTAACCTATTTCAAGTGACTGACAAAATATTGGGGCACTAGTAAAGGGTCAGTTATGGTTAGTTTCCCTCCCTCTCTATCCTCCAGCCCTCACTCCCTGCAGACTCACCTAGCTTGTCTCTCTTCTTCAAGGTTCTCCCCTCTAGACTGATAATACTATCAGTCTATTCACTACAAATGATTCAAAGACTGACAAATATTCTCTTTTTGACCAAACTTTAGTCAGGACCTCTGAGTTCAATGAGGCCTCAACCTCTAAGAGCCCAATTTAGCAAGAATTCTGTCAAGATGGTTTATCCAGAATCGTTCATTCTCAATATCTGATCACCCTAGCCTGCCTTCAGCAAGACTCCTATTATGCCCCTTTAGTCAGAATTCCTCATGTTTTCTCCTGATAGTTCCTCTCTCTAATTTTCCATACCCACCCCTCCAATCCTTGGCTATAAATTACGACTTCTCCTTACATTCAGGACTGAGCCCAATCTCTCTTTTGTACTGTAGACTCTCTATCACAATAGTCTTGAATGAGGTCTGCTCTATCATTCTTTAGAAGTGTCATGAATAATTCTTTTCTTTAACAAGACCTCATGTATCTGTGCTCTCGCTTGTGACTTTGAGAAAGTCAGTTTCCTGTTCTTGTTTTGCCTAGTTGGTTAAATGATATTCACTTTTATAAATGTCAGCTTCCTTGTGCAATTTTCAGTGGACAACCCCACCCTCTACTGCCACATCCTGTCTAGTACAGGACTCTGGAACCAGACAGCCTGGAGTCAAATTCCAGTTCTACCTTTCTTTAATTTTTGACCTTGGGAAAGTTATTTAACCTGTCTGTACAGTTATTTAACCTGTCAGTTCCCCCATCGATAAATGAGGTTAATAATACTACCCACCACATGGACTGTTGTTGCATTACTTCTATTAAGTGCTTGGATATAGTATTTGGCTCATAGTAAGTGCTCAATAAATTTTACCACTGTTATTATCTCTTCTCATGTTTTATAATGATCATTGTTATTAATACTATCTGCCCTGCCCATATCCTCAATCCTTGACAAGGAAGCTCCTTAATAGCATATGTGGGTCTCATTTATTTTTGCAGTTTCCCTCCAGTTTCACATCATCATGGCTCACAATATGTCACTAAGTCCCTGGGCTGATAACTGGTTGGATAAAGGATTCATAGCAAATGTTGATGGGGGCCAAAAATGATCTCTCTGGCAGTTTATTTGTATTTTTTCCAACACTTTCACTGAGATATCTTCGATATATAAAAACTATATTCTTAAGGTATACAACTTGATGTTTTGATATACATTGTGAAAACATCACCACAATCAAGCTAATTAACACACCCATCACCTCTATAAATTTACCACTGTGTATGTGTGTGTGTGTGTGTGGTGAGGAGATTAAGATCTATCCTCTTCACAAATCTCAAGTCTACAGTGCTGTGCTGTGCTGTGCTGTGCTTAGTTGCTCAGCTGTGTCTGACTCTTGCGACCCCACAGACTGTAGCCTGCCAGGCTCCTCTGTTCATGGGATTCTGCAGGCAAGTACTGGAGTGGGTTGCCGTTTCCTCCTCCAGTCCAACTCTTTAGAACCCCATAGACTGTAGCCCTCCAGGCTGCTCTGTCCATGGAATTTTCTAGTCAAGAATACTGGACCGGTTGCCATTCCCTTCTCCAAGTATACAACATGGTACTGTTAAATACTATCACCATGCTGTACACTATATCTCTAGAACTTATTCATCTTACATAATTGAAACTTTGTGTCATTTGGCCATTTCCATCTTCTCCTGGTCCCTAGTAAACACCATTCTACTCTCGGTTTCTACGAGTTGAACTATTTAAGATTCCCCTTACAAGTGAGATCATACAGTATTTATCTTTCTGTGTCTGGCTTATTTCACTTAGTATAATGCCTTCCAGTTCTATCCATGGTATTGCAAATGTCAGGATTTCCCTCTTTTTTAAAGTTGAAAATATTCCACTGTGTGTGTATGTATGGGTGTGTGATATACATTTTTCCTTTATTTCTGTATCACATTTTCTTTGTCAGTTCATCTGCCAAAGTATAGGCTGCTTTTCTGTCTTGGCTACTGTAAATAATGCTCCAGAGAACATGGGAGTGCAAATGCGTCATGATTCTAGCTCAGCTCCTTCAGATACACATTCAGATGTGGGACTGTTGGCTCGTATTGGTCTTGGCAACAATCTTTTGGACGCGACATCAAAATCACAGGAAACAAAAGCAAACACAAATGAGATGACATGAAACTAAAATGCTTCTGCATAGCAAAGAAAACAAGCAACAAAATGAAAAGGTAACCTATGCAATGGGAAAACATATCTGCAAACTATGTATCTAAAATACAGAAGTTTACCTGCAGTTTAGCAGGAGCCTTCAGACAGTGCTTGCACGACTAGGAACACTTTTTGCATGTCACCTCAGATGTCAAATTATCTAATATTGAGAAGGACGAGGCAGACACTTTTGAGCCTAACCTCCAAATCTAATTTACTGTATGACCGGATCATCCATGTGAATGCCAGGGCTTGGGCCTCACCTAAATGACTTTTACTTAAAGACAGTTTTTCAGTCAGGGATGGAGGGGTCTGAAGAAGCTGTGAGACAACTGTATCAGGTCATCCCTCCTGTCTGCATTGAACAATCCAAACATGCGTCTTCTCTTTCTACAAACATTTCTGAGGAAGGAGCTGTCCACCCATGATGTCAGGAACCATTATGCGGAGAGAGCTTTGGGCTTGGGTAATCAGAGGACACTGAAATCAAATCTAACATCTGATTGGCTATGTACCATGGACAATGGATGTGCCTGTTTCCTCTTCCTATTTAATAAGGTGGTCTGATGATTGATATCAAAGGATATAGCCCCATGCCTGGCACTGGGTGCGCGCTCAGTACTGACAAAGACTCTCTTTGACCAAACTTTGGTCAGGCTCCCCTGAGTCCACTTCTCCACTCAGCCTCCACCTTGAACCCCATCCTGTCTACAGCCTGCCAAGCTCAGCTTTAGCAAGAATCATGCTAAGTCAGCAAGAATTCCTCTACTTTTGATGTCTCCTCTTAGAACTTTTTATTCGCTGAACCCCTCCCCACACCTTGCTCCTTGACTGTAAGTCTCCCCTTATCTTTCCCATATTCGGAGTTGAGCCCGATCTTTCTTCCCTATTGCAATAATCTTGAACAAAAGTCTTCCTCACCGTTTTTCACAAGTGTTAGAATCATTCCTCTTTAAAAGTACATGCCAATGATTACTGCCATTATCTTTCCTCCCTTCCAGGGATCAAGAGGTTGTGGAATTTTTCTATCTAGTTCCTAGTTAAAAAGGCAGCACTTCCACAATCATGTGGAAACTCTACCTTCCTGGCATCACTTTTGGATTCGGGAGACCTACCCTGATATGGTAACTACAGGTAGGTGCCTTGGGGTCAAAGAGAGGGGCAGGTACAGAGCCTGCGTCAGCACATTCCTCAATCCCTTTCCTTGGGGTCAGTATGGTAAACTTCCTGGGAGGGGCTGGGCCAGTTCTTTAGAAAAGCTCCTAGTCTCTGACCCACGTTCAACCAAGATCATTGTAATCAAATCGGCCTTTTTTCAGGGAAAGCCTTCATCTTAGAAAACCAATGTTTCTGATCAAAGGTCAACCTCAAAATCCAATCCAGAAGCAATTATAGTAGTGTTTTAAAAACCACAGTTGAGGTTCAAAATTCAACCTTTTATTTTTTTCTTTTTCCTAAAACAAGTTGCCTTCACCCTTTAACAAACAGAGTTGAGTCTCAGGGGACTATAATACAATTCTAGTTTAAAATCTAAAGCTCTGTGCTCCTTTCAAGCTGTCATCAGTTTGCCACACCGCTTTGTTGAAAAAACTCAAGGTGAGTGGGCATGAGCTCTGTCCTCTTCTTTCAGCTCCATTTCAGTGTTGCTCTGTCCCTGAACCCACTTGCCCTCATTCTGGGGGAAGAAGGTCCCTTCTCCCCAGAGATAACCCCCTCCCTGTGTGCTATCAACCTGTCCACTCTCTCTCTTCCTCCAGGATTTGAAGGTCCTGGCCCTGCCCCTAGTGCTCCTCTCCCCATCACCTGCAATCTCCTGGTGCAGAGTTGCCCAAAGTTTGAACAGGTGGTTACTACCAGTGATGTGCAAGATGATTAAGAATAAACACTTCAAAATAGTTATGCATTTAATTTGAATTTGTATTAAGAAAAAATTATATAACTAGCACATCAAACACATAGTTTTGCAGATATTATTGCTTTAAGTGAAGCTAAATATATGTAAGTTTTTTTAAAAGCAGATTGACTTATAATAATACCAAGTAAATGACAGTGGGAGTGATGTGAGGCTTTGGAAACAATGGACTGAAGTTTGCAGGTCTGCACAGTAGAGAGCCCTGGGTTGGCAGCCAGGAGTCCCTGCTCTGCCACTCATCCTCCATGTGGCTTCAAACACATACCTCAACCTCTGTGGGCCTCCACTGGGATTGTCTGTGATTTCTTGGGGCTGGCTCCTTTCCTGATTTTCAAATGTACTCGGGTTTTCCCAGTATGTTTACAAACAGCCTCCCCAAACTGTTCCTAGGGTGTGCTGAACCTTCAAGTTCTAGCTCTCTGGGTTCTCTCCCTCCTGTTTTACTGTGTGAATTCTGAGGTATTGCACTCTTCATCCTTTCCCTTTCTTAAAAGCCCCACAATCTGCCTGTCAGCCTGACAACCCCACTGAAAGAGCCTTTCAATGTTACCGTGACTTCAAAAGTAGGACTGCTAGTATGCAGCTTCTCGAACAATACAACTCAAACAGACTTTGTGGACAGGCTTAGGATCCCATCCTAATGCACAGTCACTCTATCCCAGGAGAATGATTTCTGAGTTGCCAGCATCTCATTTACAAGAAGACTTTCAGAACCTATCTCCCTTCATTTGTGCTTAACGACCCCTCCTGGATTGTCAAACAGCATGCAGCAAGGGTCCCTGGGCTTCTGCCCTCACTTGGCAGTGCTGCTGCCTTCTGATGGAGCGAAGGATGTTGGAGGAATGCCAGGAAGCAGTTCCTGGGGCACTGGCTTATGTGATGGGCTGACTCGGGTGCCTGTACCCACAGTGAGGGCTTCCGAGGGACATGAAGCAAGGGTGGCTGCCCAACTGCAGCAGCCCCAAGAGAAGCCTGGGGTGAGTGAGGATAAGCAGATGGGCTTCTGGGTTCGACAGGGCCAAGTGATTCCCTTTCTTCCTGTCTCAATCTCCTAAAGTGCTAACCAGCAATGATTAGTATTAAGAGTAGGAAAGTCTTTGTGTGAGTTTTCTAGGGTTGCTATAAAGAAGTACCATAAGCTTAAAAATACAAAAGTATTGTCTAACAATTTTGGAGGCTAGAAGTCCAAAATCAAGATGATGACAAAGTTGATTTCCTCCAAAGCTGTGAGGTAAGGATCCCTTCCAGAACTTTCTGCTTGGTGTTGAGACTGTCTTCACATGTACATGGTATTCTCCCTCTACGTATGAAAACTGAAAGTTGCTCAGTCATGTTTGACTGTTTGTGACCCCATGGACTGTAGCCCACCAGGCTTCTCTGTGCATGGAATTCTCTAGGCAAGAATACTGAAATAGATAGCCATTCCCTTTTCCAGAGGATCTCCTATGTGTGCTTGTGTCCAAATTTCTATGTCTATAGAAATGAGTTTGTCCGAATTTGTGTCTATGTGTGCTTGTGTCCAGATTTCTCCCTTTTACAAGGACATCAGGCAATTGGATGAGGGTCCCAACCTCCTCCAGAATGACCTCATCTTAACTAATTACAACTGCAGTAACTCTACTTCTAAATCAGACCACATTCTGAGGTACCGTGGAGTGAGATCTTCTATATACGAATATTTGGAGGGGCACACTTCACTCCATTACAGACTTGAAGAACTGAACAAGCAGTCAGGGCAGCTAGATTCTAGAACCAACTTTTCTAAGCAGCTCTGTGGTACAGGGTATGCTGAGTAGGTTCTGTAGGCCTCAGGCTTTTCCTCATCCCCTAAGTCTAAAGATTTAAGACCAGACCATCTCAAAGGCCCCTCTTGCTCTAACAGCGAATAGCTTCATCATCTAATTGAAACGCATCCAAATGTTAACAAAGCATTTAAAACTTCTCACGTGGAAGATACAGTATAAACACTAAGAAATAATAACCCTGGAGCCTCCATAGAAAAAGTGCAGACAAGTTCAAAGTGGTTTTCAAACATTATTTCATTAATCCTTACAAATCCCCTGTGAAGTAGTATTATTAAAGAGCAAACTGACAATTGTGCTATAATCTGGTCAAGTAAAAGAACAATATCTCAGACAAGATAATAGCAGACTCATCTGCCGCAAGAGAGGGCTGAATATTCAAAGGCCACGCAAGTTGGAAACAAATAGGAGATTTCATCTCAGGTGGCTTCAAAATAGGGGTTGGAAATGAGGCTTTGGCTGCCATCCTGGGGGACTTTCCTAAGGAGGGAGGGGAGATTTACGAGCAGAGTTTCCAGAACACATGCATCATTCATGGCCTCTAATTTTTCATGCATAAATGTTTGAGCTGATATTTAAGATCTAGGAAATCTTCCGGGAGGGAATTACAATGTTTTCCTGAGGAGTGAAAAAACACTGTCCTAGATGATTTTTTTTTTGCTTCCTAGAAGGTGGAGAAAAGATGCTATTTTTTTATACAGGGCTAAAAATGTAGGTGTGGTTGAGACTTGGAAATGTGGCCATTTCACAGATGCCCTCCCCCTCCCAGCTACTGGCCATCATCCTGATTCTGACCAGCTTTCAGAGATAACTGACCACACCCTCTACCCCAGGACACCGATCCCACAGTCCATCTAGAAGGCAAGAGGAAGCAGGCAACTGAATGAAGAAAGTCAACCTTTGGGCATGGGACAAATGGTTACATCCAGCTTTGGACTTGCAAAAAGACCCTCTGCTATGCTGGATGATGGAGGGGCTGGGGAGACACAGCTTGATCAGCCCAACCTTAAATCGTCCCTTCACTGGCCAGCCTTCTGGCCTGATATTCCAACACTAGAGATTTTTTTTGGTTGCAAGAATTTCTATTTTCAAGTGACTCCCTTTAAAATCCAAAATACCTGTATCCAATCTCCTGTAGTTCTTCAAATAAGCCAGCCCCCTCACACCTCCCCTGCACATGCTGTTCTCTTGGTACGGAATGCCCTTCATGGCCCTTTCCACCTGGCTAACCATTATTCTTTATTCAAGACTAAACTCAAGCCCACCCCTTCCAGAAAGTCTTCCCTGATTTCCCAGGCTAGGTGAGGGTCACTTCCCTGCACCCTGTAGCACTTGTAATTGTTAGTTTTCCATTCTTCCTTGAGAGCATAGCCAATGGTCTCCCTCCTGACATCCCTGATGGGAGACCCAGTTCCTAGAACCTAGGAAATGCTGAATAATATTTATTGTGAATGAGCCTTTTTTTTCACCTGTCAAATTTGATGATTTTTAAAAAGACAGAACTCAGCTCTGCTGAGAATGAGCTGAAACACTCATTTTCTACTTTGTGGTAGAAATTGACGCAAGGCCCTTGGAAAGCCATTTGGCAAGACATATCACAAACAAGAGTGACTTCATAGCATTTGACCCTGACACTCCTCTTCTGAGAACCTCTCTTCAGAAAATAATATAAACTATGAAAAAGTGACCACCATGAAGACATTCAGGGCAGCATTACTTAAAGTAGAAAATATCTGGAATGAACTTGCACGCTTGCTAAGTCGCTTCAGTTGTATCTGACTCTTTGCAACTCTATGGACTATAGCCTGACAGCCTCTTCTGTCCATGGGATTCTCAAGGCAAGACTACTCAAGTGGGTTGTCATGCCCTCCTCCAGGGGATCTTCCCAACCCAGGGATGAAACCTGTGTCTCTTATGTCTCCTGCACTGGCAGGTGGGTTCTTTACCACTAGCACCACCTGGAAACTTAAATGTCCAATTATCAGAGAAGAGGCTAAACTGCAATCTGATGCAATATTTTCCATCTACTGAAAATCATGGAATAAGCTAATCAAAAAATGGGCAGAAAACCTAAATAGACATTTGTCCAAGAAGACATACAGATGGTCAACAGTCACCTGAAAAGATGCTCAACATTGTTAATTATTAGAGAAATGAGAATCAAAACTATAGTAAGGTACTACCTCACAAAGGTCAGAATGACCATCATTAAAAAATCTAGAAATAACAAATGCTGGTGAGCATGTGGAGAAAAGTGAACCCTCCGACACTGGTGGTCAGAATGTAAGTTTGTGCAGCCACTATGGAAAACAGTATGGAGGTTCCTCAGAAACCTAAAAATAGAATCACCATATGACTCAACAATCTCACTCCTGGGCTTAAATCCTAACAAAACTCTAATCCAAAAAGATACATGCACCCATATGTTCACAGCAGCACTTTGACAATAGTTAAGACCTGGAAGCAACCTAAATGCCCATTGACAGATGAATGGATAAAGAAGATGTGGTACATGTATACAATGGACTACTATTCAGCCATCAAAAAGAAAGAAAGAATGCCATTTGCAGCAACAAGGATGCAACTAGAGATTAAGGGTGCCTTACTTTCCTTCCAGGTTCATCTGATTTGTGGTCTTTTATAAAGGCAAAATCAATTCTGCAGAGGTCTTGCACAAAAATATTTCTGGGTAACAGAGAGAGGTTTAATGTCTGTAGATGAGTAAGAGCAATTCTAAGGAGAGTGAGGACATGAGAGCGGGGAAATATAGACATGAAGGGTAGAAAAGGAAGGCCCATCTTCCATTCTGGTGTTCACATCTGCAAGAAAGGTGAATGGATCTTGATTTGGAGGAACTATTCCCATGGACTAGCCTGAGGAGGAACATCAAAGACAGGGTCACTCAATACCTAAGATTCACTGCTTCTGCATTCTGCCCCAGGCACTATAAATAAGCACATTCATTTAGCTGATATCTAGGGAGAGGTACTCACTGTGGGCAGAGTCTGGGGCTAGATGAGCTAGGTCTCATCTCCAGAAGTCTACCAGCCACTGGGGAAGTAAGATTAAGACTCAGGGGAAAGGTAAGTGCTAGTCCCATGCTGTTTGGGATTCACCATGCATGAGCAGTGCAGACACTAGCAGCGCCAGGTCAGTGACACTTGGGGTGTGAGTGGGAAACAGGATGGGCATCTGGACAGTCTGCAGGCACCATGCTGGGCAATTCCACTTTTTCATATTGTGTTAGGGTTAGCAAGAGAGTTCCAGAAAAACATCTATTTCTGCTTTATTGACTATGCCAAAGCTTTTGACTGTGTGGATCACAATAAACTGTGGAAAATTCTGAAAGAGATGGGAATCCCAGACCACCTGACCTGCCTCTTGAGAAATCTGTATGCAGGTCAGGAAGCAACAGTTAGAACTGGACATGGAACAACAGACTGGTTCCAAATAGGAAAAGGAGTACGTCAAGGCTGTATATTGTCACCTTGCTTATTTAACTTATATGCAGAGTACATCATGAGAAATGCTGGACTGGAAGAAACACAAGCTGGAATCAAGATTGCTGGGAGAAATATCAATAACCTCAGATATGCAGATAACACCACCCTTATGGCAGAAAGTGAAGAG
>NW_011494717.1:11263641-11267729 GCF_000754665.1 Bison bison bison
TCATGGCATCCGGTCCCATCACTTTATGGGAAATAGATGGGGAAACAGTGGAAACAATGTCAGACTTTATTTTTTTGGGCTCCAAAATTACTGCAGATGGTGGTGACTGCAGCCATGAAATTAAAAAACGCTTACTCCTTGGAAGGAAAGTTATGACCAACATAGATAGCATATTCAAAAGCAGAGACATTACTTTGCCAACAAAGGTCAAGGCTATGGTTTTTCCTGTGGTCATGTATGGATGTGAGAGTTGGACTGTGAAGAAAGCTGAGCCCCGAAGAATTGATGCTTTTGAACTGTGGTGTTGGAGAAGACTCTTGAGAGTCCCTTGGACTGCAAGGAGATCCAACCAGTCCATTCTGAAGGAGATCAGCCCTGGGATTTCTTTGGAGGGAATGATGCTGAAGCTGAAACTCCAGTACTTTGGCCACCTCATGCAAAGAGTTGACTCATTGGAAAAGACTCTGATGCTGGGAGGGATGGGGGCAGGAGGAGAAGGGGACGACAGAGGATGAGCTGGCTGGATGGCATCACTGACTCGATGGATGTGAGTCTGAGTGAACTCCGGGAGTTGGTGATGGACAGGGAGGCCTGGCATGCTGCGATTCATGGGGTCACAAAGAGTTGGACACGACTGAGTGACTGAACTGAACTGAACTGATATTGTGTTATCCTCACCAACATCTTATTTTTATTTTCTTGATTTTACAAATGAGAAAGCTAATTATTAAAGATTACATAGTTAGAAAGGGACTAGAGTTCAACTTCAAAATTAATTGTTTGACTTTCAAATCCATAGGTGGAAGGAATGCATGTGTGTGTGTGTGTGTGTATGTGCATATATATTCCAAAAACAAAAAGCCTTCCAAAGGTTTTAAATTAAACAATATTTTACCATTTACAAAGATCTTCTCCTTTAGGTGTTTAATTTGATCCTCTCAATAGCCCAGAAATGTAGCAATTATAATTACCTCAATTCAACAGATAAGAAAACTGATAACCAGAGAGTATGAGGAATAAGTAAATTTGGTTAAGTGGCAAAGTAAACATGTAAACCCACTTTTTCTTACTATTAAGCTCATACTTACTACACTCACTCATTCAGCCAATAAGACTTCTCTGACTGCTGCTGGTAGGCCAGGCAGAGCCCAGCCCTGGAGACACAGAGAGTTATCTGACTTTCCCTCCCTCTCCTAGACCCCAACTCTCCACACCCCTCCCTGTAAGAAGTAGACCCCTGCACTTTGTGCTCCAGTGGGGAAGTTAGACCATGTGCTGGGTTGGGGCATGTACTGGGGTGTTTTATGGTCTACCTGGGGAGCTAGGATAAGGCTGGGAAGCACTTCAAAGACTCCTCAATCTGCATCTTAAACATGGGTTTGCCAAGAGAGGCAAGATAGACAAAGGTATTTCCATCAGAGGAAACCTGTACAAGGGCAAAGAAGTGAGAAGCAGCACAGGGCTCTGAACAACGGGTAATGATACGTGTAAGGAGCTGAACATTTGCATCCCCTCAATTCATATATTGAAGCCCTAACCCCCCAGTGTGGTGGTATTAGGAAACGAGGCTTTTAGGAGGCAATTAGGTTTCAATAAGGTCATGAATGTGGGGCTCTCATGACAAGATTAGTGTCTGTACAAGAAATGGGAGCTCCCTCTTTCTCTACCATGAGAAGACATAGCCAGAAGAAAACCAATGTAAGTCAGGAAAAGGGTCCTCACCAAAAACATGACCATGCTGGCACCCTGATAATGGACTTCGCAGACTCCAAAATAGTGAGAAATAAATGTTTAGCCTCCCTGTCTAAGGCATTTTGTTATAGTAGCTCGAGAAGACCATGACGGTATGCTGTTTTCACTGTATTTTTCTGTTTTGACAATTGCCTTCTAGTAAGACAGGCCTCTATCTCTGCAGAGATGATGATGGAGGTCCAAGGAGTAGGAGAGACTTGCAGTGCAAAGAAACCTCTGCTTATTCCTTCCCCAGGGCCTCCTCCAAACCACCTGCAACCTACCCACTGCAGTTATTAGACCTGCTTCTTAGGAGCCTGGCTGCCGTTTCCAAAAGAGAAAGATACCCGTGTCAGGCAATCGTGCTCATCATCCCCTAATGATGCTTAATGTCAGGCGCCAAGGTGGCTCTGAGGCCCGGCTGACGCAAGGAGGCTCGACTGTGCACAACGCACTCCGGAAGGCTAACAGCAGGCTTTTCCAGACCACCACGGCCCTGTATCATAAAAGATTTCTCTCTAGCCCAATTATAACAGAAAATTCTCTTCTCTTCTCCGGCCCCAGCTGCCCTCTACACAGAACCCGGAGAGAATAACACATCATTTCAAGCATTCTAAAGCAGGGCTTTTTGCAAGGAAGAACACTTGCCTGCTCTTCACTCCCCCTCTCCCCAAACACTGCTCACTGTTGATGCTGCAAATTTCTGCGTTAGATGGCAGGTAGCCCATTTCCGTTCCCTAATTTAGCAAATGAAGATGATTATTGTATTTAGGTTGTGTGAACTGCAGTGGGCCAGGGAACTGTGAAGCATTTGATTCATCCAACTTAAGTCGCGTTTCTCGCAAACGTGTCTCTGGCTGGCTTACTGCTAAGACCCCAGCAGGAGAGAGGAAGGAGAAGGCATGAGTCACGTCTTGTTTGTTACAACACGAAAATGTCCCAGGACCTTTTGAAGCGGGAAAGAGGGTGGAATGATGAATACTTCAAGTTCTATGAATCAAATATGAATTGAACTGTAATCAGGGCTTAAAGTAGATGGCTGCATAATAAGTGCTAAACAATTCATCTTTCTGTCAGGTGGCAGAAAGTAATTTATTCATTACCATTTAAGCAAGAAGAGAGCTTATGTGTTTAAAGACAGAAAAGTTTAGCGTGCTCCATTTTTGATGGCACTGCATAGGGCCCAAGTTGAAAGAAAGTGCTGAAAAAGGGAAAAGGAGTGAAGTAATCTTTAGAGTATCAAACTTTGATTTGGCTTGGGAAATATCATTAATTCTCTTTCAGGATTCAGTGGAGAAATCAACAGGGCTTAGTTTAAGAATTCTTCAGCTGAAGAATTAGTAAATTCAGTGAAGCTTCATCTTACTTTATGCATCTCAGGCAGTCCCCAAACATCCATGTGTAAAGTTAAAAAGTATGTATTAAGCTATATTCTTTTCCCTTTGACTTCCATTATGATTTCAGAGATATGTTTCCTTGAGACCCCAAAATACAATAAAAGCATCATTTAGTCCTCTTATGATTCACTGCAAGCATTCTACCTTTGTCAACATGCAATCTATGAGCATTAAGTCGTCCTACAAAACTGTAAGAAAAACATATGCTTTTCTATATAATCTTAGTACATTCAGGATGAATCACATGTATTCTCCATTAAAGCATGTTATATAGCTAATTTTCTCATCATTGCAATTTTTCATGACTCCATGGGACTTAAGTGAATAAGCAGCCATAGTTACCAGGAGAATGCTTTAGGATTTCAGCCAAACTTATGAGCTAGAGGAACCATATGGCAGAATTTTCTTGGCCAGAATTCAGTTGCACTACTTCACAAGTATTGTACTATATTTATTTGCTATTGCATAGCAAAAACTTACTATGTTGTTATAAAGAAGCTGGTGTACAGTCTGACTTAAGACAGTATGGTACTGGCACAAATACAGAAATACAGATTAATGGAACCAAATAGAAAGCCCAGAGATAAATCCATGCACCTATGAACACCTTATCTTTGACAAAGGAGGCAAGAATATACAATGGAGAAATGACAATCTCTTTAACAAGTGGTGCTGGGAAAACTGGTCAACCACTTGTAAAACTAGAACACTATCTAACACCATACACAAAAATAAACTCAAAATGGATTAAAGATCTAAATGTAAGACCAGAAACTATAAAACTCCTAGAGGAGAACATAGGCAAAACACTCTCTGATATAAATCACAGCAGGATCCTCTATGACCCACCTCCCAGAATATTGGAAATAAAAGCAAAAATAAACAAATGGGACCTAATTAAAATTAAAAGCTTCTGCACAACAAAGGAAACTATAAGCAAGGTGAAAAGACAGCCTTCAG
>NW_011494717.1:11267829-11274398 GCF_000754665.1 Bison bison bison
GCTAACAAACACATGAAAAGATGCTTAACATCACTCATTATCAGAGAAATGCAAATCAAAACCACAATGAGGTACCATTTCACGCCAGTCAGAATGGCTGCGATCCAAAAGTCTACAAGCAATAAATGCTGGAGAGGGTGTGGAGAAAAGGGAACCCTCTTACACTGTTGGTGGGAATGCAAACTAGTACAGCCACTATGGAGAACAGTGTGGAGATTCCTTAAAAAACTGGAAAGAGAACTGCCATACAACCCAGCAATCCCACTGCTGGGCATACACACGGAGGAAGCCAGAATTGAAATAGACACGTGTACCCCAATATTCATCACAGCACTGTTTATAATAGCCAGGACATGGAAGCAACCTAGATGCCCATCAGCAGACGAATGGATAAGAAAGCTGTGGTACATATACACAAGTAATACTAAGGAGTATTACTCAGCCATTAAAAAGAATACATTTGAATCAGTTCTAATGAGGTGGATGAAACTGGAAGTGAAGTAAGCCAGAAAGAAAAACACCAATACAGTATACTAATGCGTATATATGGAATTTAGAAAGATGGTAATGATAACCCTGTATGTGAGACAGGAAAAGAGACACAGATGTATAGAACAGTCTTCTGGACTCTGTTGGAGAGGGCGAGGGTTGCATGATTTGGGACAGTGGCATTGAAACATGTATAATATCATATGTGAAATGAATCACCAGTCCAGGTTCGATATATGATACAGGATGCTCAGGGCTGGTGCACTGGGATGACCCAGAGGGATGGTATGGGGAGGGAGGTAGGAGGGGGGTTCAGGATGGGGAACACAGATATACCTGTGGTGGATTCATGTTGATGTATGGCAAAACCAATACAATAATGTAAAGTAATTAGCCTCCAATTAAAATAAATTTATATTAAAAAAAAAACTTAGTAGAATTCTGTTTAAAGTGTTTGAGTCAGAAAAATATGTCTGGCTACCTTAGTGACTAAAACCAAACCTTTGGCAGAGACAAGAATGCAAAACCTGTTTGTTGATTAGTTCCTTTATAATCCCAAGCAATTCAATACAAATAATTTTTAAATTAAGGAAGCTTTGAAGAAGCTATCCATATATCAAAAAAAAAATTGTAAGAAAAAAAAAAAGGCCATAATAAAAGACCTACATAATACAGCTTAAGTATGTTCAAGACTCAATGATTTGCCTCTCCACAGAAGCTGGAGCACATCACCAGAGAATGACCCCATACACAGGGATGTCATTCTCTCCAATGAAGATTCAAGGAACCAGATTAAAAATTGGGATGACACCTGCCATGAGAGCATTCAGAAGGCAAAGTTACATGCTTTCTATTATAAGCTGCAAGTTGTTATGTAAACCGGGCACACAGAGCTCTGCCCAGTTACATGTGTGCTAGAGCAATGGGATCAGATCTAGACCTGGGCACCCTGGGAGAATTTCCCTCTCACCCATGTTTCTGAGTGCTTAAGAAGCCCTGCATTCAAAGTCAATCCACAGGACTATTGCCTATAAACTATGGTTAAAATATCTGTCATCATATTTAACAAAGTAACCATATGCAAATGCTAGAAAGTTCAAGAGTCTAAGGAAAGAATGGAACAAGTGGAAATTGCTTTCTAACCAATTATCATAGAAAATTGGTATCTATGATAATGAACAGATATACGATGGCCTACAACAGGAGTTTTCTTTGTTTGAATCTTTCTTTAAATGGAGTATTGAATTGCCTTATATAGTAGTCAGAGTTTTCTTTTAGGATTTTTAAAGTTAAGGTATTGCATACAGGAGAATCTTAAATTGAATAATCTTAAATTGTTCTTGTAATTCTTTCTGTTACATCAAGCAGAGATTATAAGAAACCACAGTCCAAGGCATTGTTGTCCACTTAATAACCACTATCTCTCAACAGCAACATTTAACATTATTGAGTTGCCAGGCCCTGTGCAGCCCTTTACCTACATGATTTCTGTTAATCCTGATAGCCACCCTCTGAAGTAAGTGCTGTGATTATTCCCATTTTATAGATGGAGTCTTAGAGCAATAAGTCACACTGCAGCAGGTTATGGGACAGGAACTGAATGCAGGTCAGCCTGACCCCACACCCATAGTTTTAACCATTAAGCTAACTGAAAACAAGCTGACCCTGAAGAGGTCATTTCATATTTCTAGATCTATAAAATGATGGGCCCTACAGGCAGTAGTGTACCCAATAAATGCAGCTCCCATTCTATGCTCCATCAGTACCTATAAAAGTTCTTTAATAATAAATAGTAAAACATTATTTTTTAGGTAGTTTATGTCAGTTGACTTCCTCAGGCACCACAGCTACAATTCAGAGTCTAGACAGGAACCTGACTGAATGTTAATAGCCACACGTACCTTCAAGTGCTGGCAACACCATGGAAGAGGGTGAGGTGGAAGGCGCTTGGTGGGAGAGCAGTAGCTGTGGATGCACAAGGAAGGCACCCTAAGTGGATCATAGATATTCCTCCTTCTATCAAAGCCAGTGGGGAGAAAATGAAAGCCTCTCTTCTCAAAGAGGGAGGAAAATAAAACAGTAGCTAAAAGGGGATGTTAGGGATTTTCTAGTAATAGAGCTATCACAGATAGAGTTTTATTTAATTTTTTTGAAAGTGATATTAAGCCTAAGTACAGGGTCTCTAATTCCAAGCACTGGGGAGTTATATAGTAGCTCAGGGACTCTGACACTCAAACTACCATAAATGAGAAGAAAATGCTTTCATTGAAAGCAGAGAAGGAAAAGAGAGGTGGAATTAAGGTTGTCATTATTGAGTGCCTGAGTGTACTAGGTATTTACAATTTCAATAAAATTTTTAAAATGTTATTCTTAAGGGTATCACAGTAAGTGTTATAGTATGCAATGTTCCTAGATTAATGCTTTGCTATCTTAGTAAACACGTTCAGTTCAGTTCAGTCATGTCTGACTCTTTGCGACCCCATGAATCGCAGCACGCCAGGCCTCCCTGTCCATTACCATCTCCCGGAGTTCACTCAGACTCACATCCATAGAGTTGGTGATGCCATCCAGCCATCTCATCCTATGTCGTCCTCTTTTCCTCCTGCCCTCAATCCCTCCCAGCATCAAAGTCTTTTCCAATGAGTCAACTCTTTGCATGAGGTGGCCAAAGTACTGGAGTTTCAGCTTTAGCATCATCCCTTCCAAAGAACACCCAGGGCTGATCTCCTTTAGAATGGACTGGTTGGATCTCCTTGTAGTCCAAGGGACTCTCAAGAGTCTTCTCCAACACCACAGTTCAAAAGCATCAATTCTTTGGTACTCGGCCTTCTTCACAGTCCAACTCTCACATCCATACATGACCACTGGAAAAACCATAGCCTTGACTAAACGGACCTTTGTAGGCAATGTGATGTCTCTGCTTTTCAATATGCTATCTAGATTGGTCATAACTTTTCTTCCAAGGAGTAAGTGTCTTTTAATTTCATGGCTGCAGTCACCATCTGCAGTGATTTTGGAGCCCAAAACGATAAAGTCTGACACTGTTTCCACTGTTTCCCCATTTCCCATGAAGTGATAGAGGAGGAAATATATACTATAGTTATCGTAGGTGATCTTTTGAAATTTGGTTACCTATGTCTTCAGGAAATTTGAGCATTCACCCCACACGACTCATAGCCTAGTTACACACTGATAATCTATTTTTTCTTGTGGCCTAACTTTACAAGCTGCAGAATCACACTGGCCAAAGTGTGATTTGTGTAGTGCATGGCACTTTAGGTTCTTTGTGAAAGATGAGGATATAAAAACAAACACTTTCAAGTTAGCCTAATAAAGTCAACTCAGTGGGTCTATAGATGAAATGATCAAAGTGAAAACTGTACTAAATATATGCAAACTACATAAAAATTAAAGAATATCAAGCTCTTACAGCTATATAGACAGCTTTAAGATTTATAAAGCATTGATGCAATCTTTGCATCACAAATGTTTATTAAGATTCATTTAAGAAAATTTTTCATTAATAGCTGTCAATGAACAAGTGATGATTTTGGCCCCTGGGCCATATCTCATGATGAAGGTGATAAAGACTAAGTCTAAAACTCTAAAACAAATCAAAGTAAACCTGGCCTTTATCATCATTCCAGGTAGGAGTCTAAGCTGTTCATACATTCAAGTGAATTGAGATTAGCCTCTACTTTTGGCTCTGCTAATATATGTGAATCTCTGAGAATGAAAATGGGCTTTAATTCCAGATCCCGTGCAGGGAATGGTTGTGCATTTCTACGGTAGCTGGCAGGACAATAGACAAACGACTAGAAGCGGAATCAGAAATCCCAGCTCTGCCAATGTGACACCTTGGCAAATTAACCTCTCTGAATTTTTTTTTTTTAATGACTAAAACTGAGAAAATAGTATCTGCTCTGCACATTTCAAAGGATCATTTGTACATCAAATGAAAATGGATGTCTGAAGATCTTCTGAAAGTTGTAAAACAAGCACTGAACCCCACAGTAAAGCTGCTTAAAGAATAAAACTCAGATCTTGCAACATAGCCTCCAATGCCCTACACCATCTAATCCCATCCCATGTATTCTGCCTCAGTTTCCTCTCCCCTGATGAACATACCTTCAAAAACCGCCATTTTCTCCCAGTGGCAACTTTGCAAAGTATTTAATTCTGTTTCCCATGCATACGTCATCTGATCAGCCTAATGGTTTGAGGCAGATAAAATAGGGATTGTCTCTAATTAGCAGATAAGGTGGAAGTAAGTGAACTGCAGAGGTCTCACACCACTAAGTGGTGGAGTCATGAGGTGAGTCTGTCTCTTTGAGCTGCCTGCTGTAGAGAATTTCTTCAAGTCTCTTCCTGGAGTAGGCAGTAAATTCCTAAAGGTTCAACTCCTCCTTCTCCACCTCTGTGCTTTCTAGTGCAGAACTTTGCATGAAGTATGAAGTCAACAAAAAAATTAAAATGAGAAATGCTGAACAGAACCTGTAACAGCTGAGAGCACAGGTTGTCTCCAGGGTGTGGGGCTGGTGGGAACGGAGGAGTTATGCACTGAATTGTGTCACTCACCCCAAATTCATACGTTGAAATCCCACCCACCCCCACCCCAGTGACTATATATGGAGATACAGCTTTAAAGAGGTAATTAAGGTTAAATTCAAGTAATTTAGGAGATAAATAAGGTTAACATTAGAAAGCAATTAAGGTCAAATTTAGGTGATTAAGGAAGTAATTAATGTTAAATAATAAAGTTTCAAATAAGGCTGAATAGGGTTAAGATAGAGAAGACTAAGAAAGTTTAAATAAATAAGGTTAAAAAGGGTAATGAAAGGTTGGGCCTCAATCCAATAGAGTTGGTGGTCTTTTTAAGAAGAAGGAATCTCTCTCTTGTGTGAGGACATAGTGAAAAGATGACCATTGAGAAGCCTGGGAGAGGGCTCTCAGCAGAAACCAGCCATGCTGGCACTCTAACCTTGTACTTGCAACCTGCAGAACTAGAAAATGAATTTCCATGGTTTAAGGCCCCCCAGTCAATGATGCATTGTTATGGCATCCTTAGCAGAAAACAGCAAGAGTACATACTGCACCTTGGGCTGGAGGTGAACTGAGTCTATGATGACCTACTTCATGAGTTTAATGGGCTTCATTTCTTACTTCTTTCTCTGATAGAATCTGTTTCATCATAGTCATGACAATGATCATGTCAAAAATTATCTTTTGGAACATGAAGAGGCTCCATTTTTGAATATGTGATCAGAAGGTGTGGGGTAGCTTTATCATGTCAAAAACTACCAGGGGGTCAAAAAATTATTCTCAAAGAAAGCCTAAAAATACATTGAACTGAACAAAAATGAAGGACAAAATAACATAAATAACAAAAATAACATATCAAAATTTGTAGGACACAGATAAAGCCAATATATTTGAAAGGGAATTATATATCACCAAATGCTTGGATTAGAAAAGAATAAAATTCTCAAATCAATAATCGTCAATCCTAAGTCAAGAAACCAAAAAAATAAAGAAAAAGAAAACCCAAATAAACCCCAAAACAAGCACAATAAAGGGCATAATAAATCTAAGAGCAGAAATCAATAAAATTGGAAACAGAAAAAAAATAGAATAATCAATAAAACAAAGAGCTAGTCCTTTGAAAAGATCAATAAAACTGACAGACTTTTAGTAGAAAAATAAAGGAAAAAAGGCAAGATGCAGATCATCAATAAGAGGACCAAATCAAAAGATCCTACAGATTCCAGACATCAAAAGAATAATAAGATTATATTACAAACAATTTCACATATATCAGTTTAATAATGAAGATAAAATGGACCAATATCAAAACCACAAACTACCATCAGATCAGATCAGTCGCTCAGTCGTGTCCGACTCTTTGCGACCCCATGAATCGCAGCACGCCAGACCTCCCTGTCCATCACCAACTCCCGGAGTTCACCCAGACTCACATCCATTGAGTCAGTGATGCCATCCAGCCATCTCATCTTCTGTCGTCCCCTTCTCCTCCTGCCCCCTATCCCTCCCAGCATCAGAGTCTTTTCCAATGAGTCAAC
>NW_011494717.1:11274498-11274792 GCF_000754665.1 Bison bison bison
TTCGCATGAGGTGGCCAAAGTACTGGAGTTTCAGCTATAGCATCATTCCTTCCAAAGAAATCCCAGGGCTGATCTCCTTTAGAATGGACTGGTTGGATCTCCTTGCAGTCTAAGAGACTCTCAAGAGTCTTCTCTAACACCACAATTCAAAAGCATCAGTTCTTCGGGGCTCAGCTTTCTTTTTTTTTTTGAAAACATAAACTAAATGAAATGGGAGCACTGAATATGAAATAGAAAAGTGAAACAAACTAGATAAAAGTAAAATATCCTCATAAGTCCAGTTGTTTTTAAACA
>NW_011494717.1:11275514-11279081 GCF_000754665.1 Bison bison bison
ATCTAAGACAGAACTATGTCATACCATATTCTTTTTTTTTTTTCTGAAAAATTTCACAATATAATGTTGATAGTTTACCATGAAGAAATTAAGAAAAGAGAATAGTTTCTAATGTTTATCCATGTATTGACTGTTCGTAGTGCTCTTTACTCCTTCCTGTATTTCCCAGTTTTGTTTTGATATTATCATCATTCATAAAGGACTTTATCATTTTTTATAGCTCGTGCATGCTTCCTTAGCTTTCATTTCTCTGAAGGTGTTTTCACCCCCATTTCAAAAGATACTTTCAATGAATATCTATTACAGAATTGACAGCTTTAATTTTTCAGCACTTTATTTATTTTTTTTATTTGATAAATTTAATGCCTTTTATTGCCATACCTCATTTTACTGTGCTTTGCTTTAGTGAGCTTTATAGATACATGTTTGTTTGTTTTTTTTCCTTGTTAATTTTCTGTTTAGTTGATCTATCCATAAGTGTGAGTGGGGTATTAAAGTCTCCCACTATTATTGTGTTATTGTTAATTTCTCCTTTCATACGTGTTAGGATTTGTCTTACATACTGCGGTGCTCCCATGTTGGGTGGATATATATTTATAATTGTTATATCTTCTTCTTGGATTGATCCTTTGATCATTATGTAGTGACCTTCTTTGTCTCTTTTCACAGCCTTTGTTTTAAAGTCTAATTTATCTGATACAAGTTTTGTGACTCCTGCTTTCTTTTGGTCCCTATTTGCATGGAAAATCTTTTTCCAGCCCTTCACTTTCAGTCTGTATGTGTCCCCTGTTTTGAGGTGGGTCTCTTGTAGACAACATATGTAGGGGTCTTGTTTTTGTATCCATTCAGCCAGTCTTTGTCTTTTGGTTGGGGCATTCAACCCATTTACGTTTAAGGTAATTACTAATAAGTATGATCCCGTTGCCATTTACTTTATTGTTTTGGGTTCGAGTTTATACACCATTTTTGTGTTTCCTGTCTAGAGAATATCCTTTAGTATTTGTTGGAGAGCTGGTTTGGTGGTGCAGAATTCTCTCAGCTTTTGCTTGTCTGAAAAGCTTTTGATTTCTCCTTCATACTTGAATGAGACCCTTGCTGGGTACAATAATCTGGGCTGTAGGTTATTTTCTTTCATCATTTTAAGTATGTCTTGCCATTCCCTCCTGGCTTGAAGAGTTTCTATTGAAAGATCAGCTGTTATCCTTATGGGAATTCCCTTGTGTGTTATTTGTTGTTTTTCCCTTGCTGCTTTTAATATTTGTTCTTTGTGTTTGATCTTTGTTAATTTGATTAATATGTGTCTTGGGGTGTTTCTCCTTGGGTTTATCCTGTTTGGGACTCTCTGGGTTTCTTGGACTTGGGTGATTATTTCCTTCCCCATTTTAGGGAAGTTTTCAACTATTATCTCCTCAAGTATTTTCTCATGGTCTTTCTTTTTGTCTTCTTCTTCTGGAACCCCTATGATTCGAATGTTGTAGCGTTTAATATTGTCCTGGAGGTCTCTGAGATTGTCCTCATTTCTTTTAATTCGTTTTTCTTTTATCCTCTCTGATTCATTTATTTCTACCATTCTATCTTCTAATTCACTAATCCTATCTTCTGCCTCTGTTATTCTACTATTTGTTGGCTCCAAAGTGTTTTTAATTTCATTTATTGCATTATTCATTATATATTGACTCTTTTTTATTTCTTCTAGGTCCTTGTTAAACCTTTCTTGCATCTTCTCAATCCTTGTCTCCAGGCTATTTATCTGTGATTTCATTTTAATTTCAAGATTTTGGATCAATTTCACTATCATTATTTGGAATTCTTTATCAGGTAGATTCCCTATCTCTTCCTCTTTTGTTTGGTTTGGTGGGCATTTATCCTGTTCCTTTATCTGCTGGGTATTCCTCTGTCTCTTCATCTTGTTTAAATTGCTGAGTTTGGGAGTCCTTTCTGTATTCTGGCAGTTTGTGGAGTTCTCTTTACTGTGGCGTTTCCTCGCTGTGTGTGGGTATGTAGAGGTGGCTTGTCAAGGTTTCCTGGTTAGGGAAGCTTGTGTCGGTGTTCTGGTGGGTGGAGCTGTATTTCTTCTCTTTGTTCAGTCGCACTATGGGGAGGGAGGGAGGGATGCTGCAAACAAATGACACTGGCATGCGCTCGCAGTGCCTCAGCCACACTGGGTCTGCCCCCGCTCACGGCGCGTGTAGCCTCCCTGCCCACACTGCTCGGGCTCTAGGTTGTTCCGCCGGGAACAATCCGAGGCTGGCCCTGGGTTGCATGCACCTCCCAGGTCCAAGCCGCTCAGGTTCAGGCACTCAGGTAGTCCTCCGAGGCGCAGACTCAGTTGGGGCTGCGTTTTGTGCTCTTCCCAGGTCCGAGCAGCTCAGGTGATGAGGTGTTTGGCGAGCGCCAATGCTGCGACTTATCGCCCCCCCGCCACTTGGTTATCTGGGTGTAAAACCAGTGCACCTTCTCAGGCAGATGTTGACCGTCCAGACCCCCAATAAGTTTTAGTTAGCAAAGAAGCCAGTTTTATAGATAATGTCTCTCTGGGGCTGAGATTGCCCCCTTCCGGCTCTGGCGGCCTGTCACCGGAGGGGGAAGGTTTGCAGCCGGCTACCTCTGTTTAGTCCTTTGTTTCGTGCACGGGCTGGCGGTGTCTTAGGTTAGGGCTGGCTTTTCGCATGGTAGATATCCCACAGTCTGGTTTGCTAGCCCAAATTATTTCACTCAGATAGCGCTCAGGGTATTCGGGCCAGATTCTTACTCTCAGTGATGCAGCCCACGCCGCGCCTCCCTGCCCAGCCCCCACTTGCTAATGGCGGATGCAGGCGTCTGCGCTGCTTCTCCGCTGGAGGAGTTACCGTAGGGCTCGCAATCTGCGAGTTTTAATTGTTTATTTATTTTTTCTCCCTGTTATATTGTCCTCTGTGCTTCCAAAGCTCGGCACGGATTCGGCAGTGAGAAAGTTTCCTGGTGTTTGGAAACTTCTCTCTTTTTAAGACTCCCTTCCCGGGACGGAACTCCGTCCCTCCCTCTTTTGTCTCTTTTATTGTCTTTAATATTTTTTCCTACCTCCTTTTGAGGAGTTGGGTTGCTTTTCTGGGTGCCTGATGTCCTCTGCCGGCATTCAGAAGTTGTTTTGTGGAATTTACTCGATGTTTAAAGGCTCTTTTGATGAATTTGTGGGGGAGAAAGTGTTTTCCCCGTCCTACTCCTCCGCCATCTTGGCGCCTTCCCCCGGGCTCAGCTTTCTTCACAGTCCAACTCTCACATCCATACATGACCACAGGAAAAACCATAGCCTTGACTGGACGGACCTTTGTTGGCAAAGTAATGTCTCTGCTTTTGAATATGCTATCTAAGTTGGTCATAACTTTCCTTCCAAGGAGTAAGTGTCTTTTAATTTCATGGCTGCAGTCACCATCTGCAGTGATTTTGGAGCCCAGAAAAATAAAGTCTGACACTGTTTTCACTGTTTCCCCATCTATTTCCCATGAAGTGATGGGACCAGATGCCATGATCTTCGTTTTCTGAATGTTGAGCTTTAAGCCAACTTTTTCACTCTCCACTTTCACTTTC
>NW_011494717.1:11279704-11305824 GCF_000754665.1 Bison bison bison
TGGGATTGGAATGAACACTGACCTTTTCCAGTCCTGTGGCCACTGCTGAGTTTTCCAAATTTGCTGGCATATTGAGTGCAGCAGCTTTCACAGCATCATCTTTCAGGATTTGAAATAGCTCCACTGGAATTCCATCACCTCCACTAGCTTTGTTCGTAGTGATGCTTTCTAAGGCCCACATGACTTCACATTCCAGGATGTCTGGCTCTAGGTCAGTGATCTACATCATTATGATTATCTGGGTCATGAAGATCTTTTTTGTACAGTTCTTCTGTGTATTCTTGCCACCTCTTCTTAATATCTTCTGCTTCTGTTAGGTCCATACCATTTCTGTCCTTTATTGAGCCCATCTTTGCATGAAATGTTCCCTTGGTATCTCTAATTTTCTTGAAGAGATCTGTAGTCTTTCCCATTCTATTGTTTTCCTCTATAATTTACCCAATATGAAACAATTTGAACAGCTGTATAACTATTCAGATAATTGAATTTACCATCTAAAAACTTCCCCCAAAGAAATCTCCAGGCCCAGATGATTTCATTGGAGAATTCTACCAAACATTTAAAGAATTACTACCAGTTCTACACAATCTCTTCTAGAAAATAGAAGAGGTTCACTTCCCAATTCATTTTATAAAGCCAAAACTACCTTGATACAAAAACCGACAGAGACGGTACAAAAAAAGAAAACTAAGGACCAAAGTCCCTCCTGCATATATGCATATATGTGCAAAAATCCTTAACAAAAATATCAGCAAAAAAATAATCAATATATAAAAATAACTATGCACCATGACCAAGTGGGAATTATTCCAGAGATACAAGGCTGATTCAACACTGAAAAAGCAATCAATTTAACTCACCATATTGGCAGGTTACAAAAGAAAAATCACATAATCATATCAGTTGATGTAGAAAAAGCAGTAGATAAATTGAACATCCATTCATGACAAAACTCTCAGGAAACTAAGAACAGAGGGGAACTCCTTTAACTTGATAAAAGAAGTCTACAAAAAACCCATAGTTAATTCCATATTTAATGGTTAAAGAAAGAATGCTGAATGCTTTACAAGTTAAGAACAGGCAAGATGTCCACTTTAAACAATCGCTAACTAATATAGTACTGAAAGCTACAGCAAGGACAATAAAGCAAAAAAAAAAAAGAAGGGGTTGGGTAGAATAAAAGTAATACATATCAACGAGGAAGAAATACAATCGTTCTTATTTTTATACTAATGGAACTTTTATTAAAAAGTGTAGTTGATTTGGGCCCCCCTGGTGGGTCAGCAGTAAAGAATCCACCTGCTAATGCAGGAGATACAAGAGATGTGGGTTTGATTCCTGGATCAGGAAGATCCCCTAGAGAAGGAAATGGCAACTCACTCCAGTATTCTTTCCTGGGAAATTCCATGGACAGAGGAGCCTGGTGGGTTACAGTCCATGGGGTCACAAAGAGTCAGACACAACTTAGCAACTAAACAACAAAAACAATAGTTGATTTATAATATTTTATGAGTTTCGGCTGTATAGGATAGTGATTCAGTATTTTTGCAGATTATACCTCATTGTAAGTTATTATAACAACTATGCTATGTTATTATATAGCTATATATACATAATATAGTTATTGTAACACTTTTCTACGTTATGCAGTATATCTAGTCATTTATTTTATACATGGTAGTTTGTAACTATCAATTCCACACCTCTAATTTGTCTTTCTCCTCTTACCTATCCCCTTTGGTAACCCCTAGTTTGCTTTCTATAAATGTGAGTCTGTTTATATTTTGCAAATACATTCAGTTGTATTATATTTTAGATTTCACATATCATTGCTTTCATGCAGTACTTGTCTTTCTTTGACTTATTTCAAATTTCAATAAGCATAATATTCTCTAGGTCCATCCATGTTGCTGTAGATGGCAGAATTTCATTCTTTTTTATGGCTGAGTAATATTACATTGTCACATCCCACATCATCTTTATCAATTCATGTGTTGATGGGCATTAGGATTGCTTTCATACCTTGGCTACTGTAAATAGTGTTACTATGGACATTGGGGTACATGCATCTTTTTTAATTAGTTCAGTTCAGTTCAGTTGCTCAGTCGTGTCCAACTCTTTGTGACCCCATGAGCCACAGCATGCCCGGCCTCCCTGTCCATCATCAACTCTCAGAGTTTACCCAAACTCATGTCCATTGAGTTGGTGGTGCCATCCAGCCATCTCATTCTCTGTTGTCCCCTTCTCCTCCTGCCCTCAATCTTTCCCAGCATCAGGATCTTTTCAAATGAGTCAGCTCTTCGCATCAGGTGGCCAACGTATTGGAGCTTCAGCTTCAACATCAGTCCTTCCAATGAACATCCAGGACTGATCTCCTTTAGGATGGACTGGTTGGATCTCCTTGCAGTCCAAGGGACTCTCAAGAGTCTTCTCTAACACCACAGTTCAAAAGCATCAATTCTTCGGCGCTCAGCTTTCTCCACAGTCCAACTCTCACATCCATACATGACCACCGGGAAAACCATAACCTTGACTAGATGGACATTTTTAATTAATGTTTTCACTTTTTCCCGATATATACTGAGGAGTGGAATTGCTGGTAGTTCTTAGCAACTAAACAACAATAACAAATGTGGGTTCTTGGCTCCCCAACCAGGGATTGAATCCACATCCCATGCACTGGGCCACCAGGGAAGTCCATATGCAGTATTCTTGAAATTATAAAATTATAGAAATGGAGAAGAGAATAATGGTTGCCAGACTAAAGGAAAAAACAGGGATGGAAGGGAAGTGCTGTGGCTATAAAAGGACAATTATAAAACATCTTTGTAATGTTGAAACTGTTCTGTGTCTTAACTATGAATCTCATCATCCTGATTGTGATATTGCACTTCAGTGATCCAAGGTATTACCATTGGTGGAAACTGGGTAAAGGGCAAATGGAATCTTCTACATTATTTCTTACAACTGCATGTGAATCTATAATTATCTAAAAATTAAAAGTTTAATTAAAAATATATAGTTGCTATTAAAATTCAATATGCATGTCACTGAAGTGAGTGGAGAGAACTTGTATTCAAATCAGAGCTTTACGGAGGTCTGTGAAATTCATTCCTCTTTATTGACTCCATTTTCCCTAAAGGGGTACACCTCATCCTTAATACTTAGAGAACTCTCCTGATCATAGTTAGCATCCCAGCAATGATGGAAAATGAAGGCAGGAAACTGGGGCATCAGTTTCTTTGCTTACAGCATGACCATGGACAACCTCTGTAATCATGTAACATGTAATATTGTAACCATGTACATGATTACAATGTAATCATGTAACAATCTCACGGCAATGCAGAGATAATAATGTTTACCATGCTAGGTTTTTGTGAAGCTTAAATGAGGTAAAGGCCTCTAAAGGATCCAGAACATGATAGTACCTCAATACATAGCAACTTTTGCCAATATCAAGAGTCAGTGATTAGTATTCACCTTCAAAATGCATCTCCTCTCCAGAAGAATGCTGTGGATATATCTATGTGTTTGTATGTGTCTATATCTATTTCTATCTAATTTCTAAGAGGCAAGAATGCTTAAAGCCAGGATAGCCTAGAGTATCGGGGAACTTGTTTGCAGCAACAGCAGTATACCAAAGATGACAGAATGGAGGAAGGAGATGGAAGCGGGTTTGGGTTGGAGCAGTCTTGAGGCCAGGGTCTCAGCGTGTTCTCTTCTTTTCTCTTCTGCCTGCCTCTGAGTCCTTCCTCAGATCTGTGTGTGACTCACCCATTGAGCAGTCTTTTTTTCTGCCCTAAACATATTCTGCTTTCACGTGATCTTCCCAGTAGACTGTAGAAGGTCAGCCTTGTTGGGCTCAGAAGGTATGACTATAATCCTGGCACATCTTCCATTATCCAGGTGACACTGGCCAAGTCTCTCCAAGCCTTGTTTTATCCACATACAAAATGCAGATAATGAGCCTAGTGCACAGGGTGGATACAGGAGTTAAAAGAGCTCCTATGAGGTACATACATAGTACCCAGCATACAGTACATGTAGAACATATGCTCATTCCTGCTTCCCTTAGACACAGAAATGGATTCTTATAGAAAATGTTGGGCACTAAAGTAGAATTGGAAAGTAGGTGAAATTACAGTCTTGCCTACAAAAGTATTCTAATTTGGACTTCATAATAGAAGACTTATGCCAATGAAAATCTAGCTCTCATAGAATTTCAGAACAGATTACAAGGCTCATTCTATTTAGTCACTCTCCCCAAAAGGATTCAGACTCCAAGGGGAGGACAGGGCCACTCACACTTCTGGGTCATTTGAGGATAGCTTTGGCAAGAGATCAGAAGCAAAATCACCTCAATAAGCTGTTTCAAAAGGGTTTGCTCTCCGAGAAGCTCTGCCATGTCTTTGTATGGCAAGGAACACCCTTGCCAGCAGGACTCTTGCTATTCACGGCTCCTGCCAGTACCACCTGTAGAAAGGAACCCTCTGGACTTTAAAGGGAATGTATCTCAGAGCCTCATGAATTTCTTTCTTTCATATATCTCCCTGCCTCATTCCACTAAGGATTTGAGGAAGCCTACAAGACTTCATACTCTAAAATAGAAAGCTATAAATATTTAATAAATCAAGAGCAGAGAAAATATATTTAGAATAGAAAATCAACACCAGGGCAAAGTTATACCGCAAGTACATGTGCCGCACCCGCGCATGCTCAATTGTGTCCACTCTTTGCAACCCCATACATTTCCACACTTAACGAAAGTTGAGCTGAGAATGTGACTTTGAGCTTCTTGGCAGAGAGAAAAATATGGTACAGAAATTCAGTGGACATAAGGAAAACACTCATCAAGATTTGGGAGAATGGCATTGAAACATGTGAAATGTCATGTATGAAACGAGATGCCAGTCCAGGTTCAATGCACGATGCTGGATGCTTGGGGCTGGTGCACTGGGATGACCCAGAGGGATGGTATGGGGAGGGAGGAGGGAGGAGGGTTCAGGATGGGGAACACATGAGAAATAAAGGAATAAAAAATTAAAAAAAAAAAATAATAAGGTAAAAAAAAAAAACAAAACGAAAACACTCATCAGTTTCCCAAGGATGCAAAACTCTTCCTGATATTAAATCTAAACGAACCATTTCTTGAGTAGGTCTTTCCATAGGGGACACAGAGTGCTGTAGCTAATGGCATCCACAACAGTATCTCCACAGAAGTTCTGGGCTCTGCAGAGCTTCACCCACAAGTCCTCCAAGAGTAACACTGTGACAGAGCTTCTAGGAAGTGAGATCCAGCATGCTGCACTTGATGCTCAATTTAGGAATAAAATATTCTACTCATTTAAAGTATTCAAAAATGTACTGGCAGGGGCAGGGTAGATATGGATCTAGGAAAGGGAGGGCAGTCCTTCACTCAGAGAATTAGACAGGAGGAGGCCCAGCGCCTTTGTTTCCCCTTAGATCTCCAGGATTCTGCATGGTCAGTTCAAGAGCCTGGTGATTTTTTTTTTTTTTTTGCCATGCTGCACAGTATGTGGGTTCTTTATTCTCCAACCAGGGATCAAAACTGTGTCCCCTTCATTGTGAGGTGGATTCTTAACCACTGGACCACTAAGGAAGTCCCACGCATGGTGATTCTTACACTCATTCCTCCAACAACTATTAAACCAGGTAAGTGTTGAACAATGAGGAATTAGCTTTGAAAGGACAACCATGTCCTTTTGGGGTTTATCATGAGTGAGGGAAGAAAGATACTGAACAAGTAATTACTGGTATAATCACTATTACCAATGGAGAAGCACCAGGTGTTAAGGGAGAGAATGACTGTGGGTGTTAATTTTGTCGGATGATTAGAGAAGGCTCCCTGAGCAACAGAAATTTAAGCTGAGAGCTGAAGGGTGAGGACAGGGTAGCTGGGTAAAATCTTGCAAACGGAGAGAAAAGCATGTATAGAGTTCCTAGACTAGAGATGTTAAAAGCTTCCAAAAACTGGAGATGTTAGACTATCCCAGAAGCCCAAAACAGTGTGGCAAGAGGGAGAGGAAGACTGGCTGGTAATCAGGCCGCTGAAAGGAAGTGGGACAGTTTATTAAGGGTCTGGGAACTCTCGCCAAGGATTTTTATTTTATCCTAGAAGAAACTGGCAACAATTGGCAAGTTTTAAGCAAGGGGATTCTAATATTGGTTCAAGTTCTGAGGATCACTAATCGCAGTGTGAAAGAAAGGCTGGGAGAACGACAAAGGTGAATACCAGGAGACCACAGGCTTCCTCAGATCGGGTTGTTTGAGGGTGGAGGAAGCAAGAATCTTGAGTGAACAACAGGTCAGCACCAGGAAGGAAAAGATGACCACACTGGATTCTGAAAACTAACCCAGTAGTTTACAAGTTGAGCACTGCAAGTACGGTACACGGTGAATCAGTCTGCTGAATGCAATAGCCCCTGAGAAAGGCAGGGGCCCTGAGACAGACACTAACAACAATGCAGAGTCATTCACGCTTTTATTGTTTGATTATAATGAGTCCACTCATCATGGTAATAATAATAATGATGTATTTGAATTGCATAATTGCTTAATGGCCATTCCTTACCACCACCCACCACCACCCCCTACCATTAGGATGAAACTAAAATAATCTAGAGTATTTATCACTCTAAAAATGATTGAAAACATTGGTTTTCTATGTTAGTAGCATCTAAGGAATAAATTATATACAGGATCCAGTTATTTCTGTGGCTTTAAAGGGGAGCAGTAACAAAATGCATAGTAGTAATTATTTTAAGGAATGTTACTGTTCAGATGCTAAGTTGTATCCTACTCTGCGACCCTGTGGAATGCAGCATACCAGGCTGCAGGTTTTCAGGAAAACCCCTTTCAAATGAAAAAAATCTTTCTTCATGGAATTCAAATAGTCTTTGGTCCTCAGTTTTGCCATCCCTATGTGGTAGTGTGGGTCAGACAATATTTGTAGTTCTCAAATCTAGCTGTAGTTCTCAAACCTAGCTTTACATCGGAATGAGCTGGGAGCTTATTAAAAACTCAGCTGTTTGGGCCCCATACAAGCCTCTGGCTGGGGAGCCTGGTGAGAGAGTCAATTCCTAGGCAGGTTGATGAGAAGTCTGCAGTCCCCAAGGAGGAGAAAAGGGTCTGGGTCTCTCAAGGAGAAGATAAGGGCCTAGAATTCTCAAGGAGGAGAAGGGGACAAATGTCTTTTATTTTTTCTCTATGTTCCTTAGTCTTAATCACAAAAAAAAAACCATTTTTTTTCTTTAAGCCCGGAACTGATAATTACACAGCAAACAACTCAGTTTCAACTCCGTTCTAAGGATTATAGAACAATACTGTATCCTGCTTGAGGACAGTTTTTCCTTTCTGAAAACCTTCCGGCTAATCCTGTTATCTTAAACTGTAAATTATGGGAGTGGGTGGAAAAGGCAATGGCAACCCACTCCAGTGTTCTTGCCTGGAGAATCCCAGGGACGGGGGAGCCTGGTGGGCTGCCATCCCTCGGGTCGCACAGAGTCGGACACGACTGAAGTGACTTAGCAGTAGTAGTCTTTACAACCTTGAGACATTCTTTTGATTTATTGTAATAACTAATTTAAAAGGTATATAACCCCCTTACTTAGACTAGTGAGAGGGACACTCCCCGTCCCCCTTCTGATGTCTGTGTCAGAAGCTTTCTCTGTCCCTTTTCTTACTTGAATAAAACTCTGCTACACAAAAGCTCTTGAGTGATGAAGCCTGGTCCCTGGTCCCGAAGCTACAATCTTCTTCATTGGAGATCACGAATCTGACATCATTCACTGGAAGCTATCACTGGTATCTGTATTCTTAGATGCTCCTCAAATTATCTCTGAAGATGACTTGGGGCTGTGAACAACTGGCTTGGCTGATCTCTAGGGTTTCTCCTGTATTCAAAAGGACCCTGTTATTAAGTGTGGTCCATCTGTGAGTTTGTTAGACATAAAAGTCTCAGGCCCCAGCCCAGACCTACTGAAACAAGACTTTTTTAACAAGTATCCCAGAGATTGAATGCATATTAAATTTTGAGACCTCTGGTCTAGGACTCCAGACTAGAGTGGTCTAGATTTGTTATAGATTTGCTATGACGTGGTCCTTATTTGCTATAGTTCAGAAAACTTGGCAGCTAGGTAAGAAAGCAACTTTCTAAGAGTTGTACGGCAACTAGGCAGCTAAGCCTAGAATACAGTTCAGTTGTCCTTTATCAGCAAGGACACAATGCCTCTCTCGCAGCCATAAATAAGTTCAGAGAAAAGAAGCCGAATCAGCAAAGGTAAATCAAGTCCAGGATTGTGCTGGCTCATGCATATATAGGGAGACAAACAAAGCAGCACTAAAATCTGGTGCACATTTCTTTAAAATATATAAATAGTAGATAATCGGAGGTTGACTCCAAATCTGGGTCTGCATAAATTTCTTCTCAGGGGTACCGTATATCCTTTCCCCTTTCAGCTTCCTTTTTCACTAGACCCTTCTCATCCTGGGCTATGTTCTGCAGTTTCCCTGACTCAGACCTGGATCTCACCTGTTCATCTACCCTTAAAAAATAAAGCAGCAGCAGCAACCATAGAAACCTGCGTAATTCTCACCATCAATAGAATATGAAAATACCCCAAATTTTTTCCATTCCTACCTCTCTACTTCATTCTAATCCAATTTGTCTATTGTCTTCAGAAATTTATTTACTAATATTCACTTAGTCATTCACTCAATTAACATTTATTGAGGACCTACTTAGCATTTTATACCCAAGTATTTTACTAGGTAAGATTAAGTTAAACCCATTGCTACCCTCTGGGGGTTTATAATTTAGGAGGAATTTAAACTTCAGGAATAGTAATAGCTAACAGAAAGTGAAAAGTAAAGATTTCTAAAGAGCTGCTACTGCTGCTGCTAAGTCGCTTCAGTCGTGTCCGACTCTGTGCGACCCCATAGACGGCAGCCCAGGCAAGAACACTGGAGTGGGCTGCCATTTCCTTCTCCAATGCATGAAGGTGAAAAGTGAAAGAAAAGTGAAAGCGAAGTCGCTCAGTCGTGTCCGACTCAGCGACCCCGTGGACTGCAGCCTACCAGGCTCCTCCGTCCATGGGATTTTCCAGGCAAGAGTACTGGAGTGGGGTGCCATTGCCTTCTCCTTCTAAAGAGCAAAAGAGATAAAATGGTGAGAAAGCCAAGGAAGAGAATCCTTTTGTCTAGAGAAGAATAATAAAAAAAATTTTAAGAGTTACAGTGGGTTTGAAACACATATTCAAGAGTGAAAATAATAATAATATGGGTACATATTTAATGTTCCGGGCTGGCACTAGAAAGAAAGACATCACCAGCAAAGAGAATAGCATGTGGCAAAGGCTTACCACATTCATAGGGTTAGTGGATAACTGAATCTAGCAAAGTCAACTTCAGTGTAAAGTAATGGGAAAATATACTGGAACAATGACACTGAAGGCTTTCTCAATAGACGAGTGACACAACCAAGTCAGATTCTGGAGTAAAATCCTGATAAAAGAGTATTAGACATTGAAAGTCCAGAGGAAGGCATCATCAGAGTCTTGGTACAGGCAGTGAAGGCATGAGCTAAGAGCAGGCAGAGAAGAAGGGGCAGGAACAAGAGATGCAGTGATGATGGCATCTAAAAAAAGGTGAATGTTAGTTGCTCAGTCATGTCCAACACTTTGGGACCCTGTGGACTGTAGCCCATCAGGTTCCCCTTTTCCATTCTCCAGGCAAGAATACTGGAGTGAGATCTTCCCAGGGGATCTTCTCAACCCACAGATCAAACCCAGGTCTCCTGCATTATAGATCAATTCTTCACCATCTGAGCCATGAAGGAAGCCCTGATGGCATCTAACTAGATTGCAATTTATTGGGATTTTCAAGGAAGAGAAAGAAGTAAAAATATTGTTAAAAGTTTAGATCTGGATGTCTGGGAGGAGAATGGTACTAATCAGGGAACCAAGACAGATATTTTGAAGGAAAGGTGATAAATTCATATTGGGCATCTTCAGTCTAAGATCCTAGTGGGAATCCAGGAGGAAATGTTCAACAGGCAATTGGAAATATGGAACTGGAGACTGGAAGAGACTGAATGAAGTGATTTGGGGATCATTTATCTTAGAGATGGGAGTTGAGGTCACGGGATTGAACGAGATGGGAGGAAGAGAAAAAAGAGGAAGGTACCAAGGGTGTTTAGTTGGATATTCTAAACTCAATATGATAGCAAAGCTAAAGATCCCTTCCTACCCTCCCTCTACCCTTCACAGGAGCTTTCCTTGTCCATCTCCAGCAAAGTTCCCCATTCAGAAATATCCCTTAAGGTTTAAACTTCACAGAGGGCTTAAAGATGTCACTGGAGCATTAGTCTTGGTTCTGCTCTAATTCCCTTGAGCCTTGAGTAGATAATTCTACTTCTCTGATCTTGACTTTCCTCTAAAATACAGAGGAACAAACCAGAAGATCCACAGTCTATGAATCTTTCCACTGTGACATGAAGGAGTTTATGAAGACCAGATGTTTCACTCTTTATGATATCACTCAACTATACCACATTTTCTCCTTTCCAATGCCCAGTCACTGATCATTTGACACTTCTATTACTAAATTTACTTGGCCTGCCCACTGCTTCAACTAAGATCATTTCAGGTTCCCAATGACTTATTTCTTCCCATATCAAACTATAAAATTTGGTTTGTAGTATATAGTAGGTCTGTTAATAATGACCCATCATTAGTTGGGTCCTCCCTGTTTCCTCCCATTTTCTACCATGATTAGCGGCTCAATATCAAGTAGCACAATTTTAAAATTTATGCTATACATTCTGAAGGAAAGTTACATGGCTCAAAATAGCCTGGAGTTAAAATTCCCCTCCAGGTCCTCCCCACCATTCTATGCAAAACAAAGAACTCCCTCACCCGAAAAAAAAAAAAAAAAATGGACATTAGATTGATTATGCCCAGCTCCCAGCTGGTCCAGCCTCTGGCAGATCTCCAAAATTCCTTGCCCCAGCCATTTAAGAGATAACTACTCTGAACAACCTTGCAGAAGAACAGGCCCCCTTAAGACAGTAGCTTTCCACAACATGCCTATATATACTTACTCTTTTCTTGGGTAAGTGAAGCAGCTCACTAATCTGACTGCTGCCTCTTCTCGCCTCATTAAAGGTGATCTGTTCCTGTAAAGTGCCGGGCTCGTTCTTACTCTGAACCTTGCTTTCTCTAACTCCCTTACTCTACACATTCATGCACAACTATTTCAAGAAATAAACATCCACATGAAGTTATCCTTTCAAGTGATCTTAAATTCATATGATATTTAATTTTTCCTTTATTAACAGAAACTCCAGCATTTTTATCTTACTCATTTGATTTGTTATTGAATAGGGTTGTTCAGGAGCAATATAGACTTCTTCTGGGAGAATCTATCTTCTCAGTGTCACCCACAACTCTGGCTTCCTCTGTCTTATAACTCAGACTCTCTTCTCTGAGCTGACTCAAAAAAATCAGGGGAGGAGAGGCAGTGAGGTTCGACAGCGATAGAAATCCTGCAGTCCCCTGTTATCTTTTTTATTCCTTGCTTAAAGTTGCTCTCTGCTTTCCCTGCAGTTTCTCCGACTCAGAGATTATAGCCACGTTGGGTGTGTCTTTGTACTAGCAGAATAAATGCCAGTAACTATTTTTTTCAAATTAAAGGGTTTTGTTGTTGTTGTTGTTGTTTTGCTTTGTTTTTGACCCTCCAGGGATAGCAGAATCTTTTCCATTCATGCAGGAATCCAGTTGTTAGCTATTATGTTTACTGATAATTTAAAGAAGTTTATATCCTTTAGCAACCAGGTATTCTCACAGTTTGTCTCTGACATGAATGGAAGACATTAAATATACAAAACTCAACTTCCATTAAAAACAGTTTTCTAAGAGTACTTCTTCAAAAAGGTAATTTTAAAAACAATGCTTGAATAGATAAGTTCTTAAATAGGGAGATGAAGTGGTTTCAGAAAACCAGGATTAATTTTGAGGGCCTTCATGTACTCGGTTCATTTCCTCAGGAATACTCTGATTATTCAAGATGTCTAGGTTTCACTGGCTTTGGATATAAGGAACCCATGACAAGTCCCAGGTGTCAGGTCTCCATAGGGTCATGCAGATTCCCACAGCCTTGAGGGCCTTTAAGACCTCATGAAGTCATAATGCCTGGAAAGACCTAGGACCAGTCCTTGGGAGCAGTGAAATAAGAAAGGCTCAGCTTTTCCTCTTTTCCTTTATTTTGTAATATTTTTGCTACCACCAGGTGGTAGTAGGTAAGTGCATCCATGGCAAAGGTGGAGCTATCAAACGCTCTCTTTCAGGAAATTACCAAAACAAACTCTATTTAATGAGAGTCTGAAAATCTTAATTAAATGGGATCAATATTACACACAGAATAAAAACAAACACACAAATGCAAATGAGGTGTCTTTCCTTGTGGGAAAAGTCAGAAAACGTGTGTGTGCATATGTGTTTCATTATCTTGAAATAAACTACAAATTAACTTGGCTTCTATTACATTAGACCCAATGGTCAGTTTGCTGAATGTCTTGCATTTTCACCCACATTTTCTTTACTCTGAGGAAGGAGAAGCCTCATAGGCAAGTTTCAGTTTCCAAATACTTTCGGGGTATCAGTTTTATGGAAAGAATAACCTGTTTTATTGGAGTCATCACAAATCTTTTAATTTTAGAGCCATAAGAGGCTTTAGAGATCTTCAGACACCCTCACTTGACAAATGAGAGAACTGATTCCAGAGAAGTTGCATGATTCATCCAAAATCATCCAGCATGTTGACTCCAACCAGAGCTCAGCAACTATGATTCCAATCAGGCTTTGGTCCCTACCTCTCACTAAGATGCTCCTCTCAAGGTCACTGGTCACCTCCCTGTTATTAAACACAGTGGTCAGTCCTCAGCCTCAGATGCTCCTCCTGGACCATCAGAAGCATTACCATGACTGATCATTCCCATTCCCACACTTTATTCGTGTGACTTCCAGGACACAGGACCTTCTTTGGTTTCTTCCTACCTCAATGTCCTCTCTTCAATCTCTTTTGCCAGTTGCTCCTTATCTCCCCAGCTTGTTGGAGTTCACCAAAACTCAGCCTTTGGGTCCTCTTGTTGGAGTTCTTTTCTCGCTACATGTATTCTTGGCTAATACCATCTCCCTACTAAAGACCCCGAGTTGTATCTTTAGCCCAAACCACTTCCCTGAATTCCAGGTCCATTTCATCTCTCTGCCTTCTTAAGATCACCACTTGAATATCTAACAGATGTTTCAAATTTTTAATGTACTGATACCATGAATTCAGTTTTGTCATAAAAAATTTATTCTCTTCTAACACATTGTATGCTTTACTAACTTATTTTTTCTGTTTCTTTCTACAAGAATATCGGTACCAGGAAGCAGGAACTGATGTCAGTTCTGTTCACTGCTGGCTCTCCAGTTTATAGAAGAGTTCCTCCGTATACATATTGAATAAACAGCTATGGTATGAATGGATGGACAGAGTGAATAAATAAGTGAAGGAGTGAATGAATGAATGGCTCCAAGTCTAGTCTGCTATTATAGCATATGGTTCCTCTTCTACTTTCATATTCTTTTGGGCTTGGAAAAATCAGTGTCTAATACCACTGCTCCTAATACTGTAATTAATGTTGGAAGATTCAAAAAAAGCAGTAAACTTCTTCCATAACTTCTTTATTTGGGAAGATAAAGTTTGTTCTCTAAGAACTATGTATTTCTTCATAAGTGTATCCTTGCAATTCAGATGGCCTGCTGCCAGGTGGAACACTGGGCCTGCAGTCAGGAGCTCTACCTCTCTAATCTGTCTCCTCTCCCTACACTATGTTAGACCAGGCCATAGTCTCCTCTTGGGTCACTTGCAGAAGCTGCTCTGTTTGTCTTCCTCTTCTTCAGGCTTTCTTCTTTAATTCTCTCCCTGCCTCACCTCCAACCAGAATGATCTATTTCAGTGGTCTTCAATCTTTTATTTTTTAATAGCAACTCTTTTGTTTTTTACTCATAGAAAGGCTTCAAGAACAAAGAGTTGTTATTTGAAGCTCTAACTTTCACCTTAGGACCACCTCTGAAAATGTCTCTAGGTCTTAAAGATCTGTAAAAGGCAGTTCATATTCTCTGAATTGATATGGGACTCAAAACTCAGCCTGCACACGCTGCCTCATTCAAATAACCAAGGCCTTTCTATCACTTCAAAAAGTGTTTCCTCTACTTTGATCATCCACGTGTCACCTTCATTTTTTGCCACAACTGTGTGTCTCTTATTATTAATATTAACATTTTTCTTAAAACCAACTCATATTTACAAAATTAATTTAGTTTCGGGAATTTGTATCACTATTACTACCACCATCAACTAAAAGTCAATGTCATTTGCTATGAATAGAAGGCACTTTAAAAGTAAATACACAACTATTCAAATGACAAAGATCATCAGGTAAGTGCACATGACACTGAAAATGTTTCCCTGGAAAATAAAGCTCCAGTTCCTTCCCATGGCCTCTTTTAACACCCTCCAGGAAGGTACAACTTCCTATGGTTCTTCCCATGCTGTTTCATGCCTTCTTGACTTTGTTCATGCAGTTCCCTTTGCCTAGAAAGCCTATTGCCTTAATATTTGCGTGTGTGCTCAGTTGCTAAGTCATGGCCGACTTTTTGCAACCCTATGGACTGTAGCCCACCAGGCTCCTCTGTCCATGGGATTTTCCAGGCAAGAGTACTGGAGTGGTTTTAGTTAAAACATTTTTTATTAAAGTATTACAAACCCATATAACAGAAAGCAGTTTTCCCTTCCTTCTAATTCCCACTTTTCAGAATAAACACTTTCAATTATTTTTTTAAATTGTAGTAAAATATACACAACATAAAATTTACCATTTTAACTATTTTTAAGTGTAGAGTTCAGTGGCACATTGTTGTGTAACCATCACTATAATCTATCTCCTGAACTGTTTTCTTTTTATCACAAACTGATACTCCATACCCATTAAACAGTAACTCCCCATTTCCCCATCCTCCTAGTTCCTACCAGGCACCACTCTACTTTCTGTCTCTATGAATTTATTAATCTAAGTACCTTATAGAACTGGAATCATACAGTATTTGTCTTTTTTGAGACTGAGTTATTTCACTTAGCATAATGACTTTGAGGTTCATCAATGTTGTAACATGCTACAGTTGCAATTCACCGCAGGTATTTCTCCAAGCCAGGCTTCAGCAATAAGTAAACCATGAACTTCCAGATGTTCAAGCTGGATTTAGAAAAGGCAGAGGAACCAGAGATCAAATTGCCAACATTCGTTGGATCATCAAAAAAGCAAGAAAGTTCTAGAAAAACATCTATTTCTGCTTTATTGACTATGCCAAAGCCTTTGACTGTGTGGATCACAATAAACTGTGGAAAATTCTGAAAGAGATGGGAATACCAGACCACCTGACCTGCCTCTTGAGAAACCTGTATGCAGGTCAGGAAGCAACAGTTAGAACTGGACATGGAACAACAGACTGGTTCCAAATAGGAAAAGGAGTACGTCAAGGCTGTATATTGTCACCCTGCTTATTTAACTTATATACAGGGTACATCATGAAAAACACTGGGCTGGAAGAAGCACAAGCTGGAATCAAGATTTCTGGGAGAAATATCAATAACCTCAGATATGCAGATGATACCACTCTTATGGCAGAAAGTGAAGAAGAACTAAAAAGCTTCTTGATGAAAGTAAAAAGAAAGCTGAGCACAGAAGAATTGATGTTTTTGAACTGTGGTGTTGGAGAAGACTCTTGAGCGTCCCTTGGACTGCAAGGAGATCCAACCAGTCCATCCTAAAGGAGATCCGTCCTGAGTGTTTATTGGAAGGACTTAGGTTGAAGCTGAAGCTCCAATTGTTTGGCCACCTAATGTGAAGAGCTGACTCATTGGAAAAGACACTGATGCTGTGAAGGATTGAGGGAGGAGGAGAAGGGGAGGACAGAGGATGAGATGGTTGGATGGCATCACCAACTCAATGGACATGAATCTGGGTAAACTCTGGGAGTTGGTGATGGACAGGGAGGCCTGGAGTGTTGTGGTTCATGGGGTTGCAAAGAGTCAGACACGACTGAGTGACTGAACTGAACTGAACTGACTGGGTATGAAAATTTAGGTTGAAAATTATTTTCCCCTGGGATTTTGGTTGCATTTATCAATTGACTTCTTGATATTGTGAAGTCCAATTGCAGATGTTAAGGTAGATACTATTCTGATTTCTTATTATTTATATACGATCTATATTTTTTCTTCTGAAAGATGTACAATCTTTCCTTATTCTCTAGTTTTTAAAAATTTCACAATTATGTGCTATTATGTATACCTTTTGTATCTTGGAGCTAATTGTCACAGTTATCATTTGTGTGTGTGTGTGTGTAAGTTTTATTCCTGCTCTCCACATTGATTCTGAGAATCCTCTCCCCCTCTTTGTTTCGCTTCTTGGTTTTGGCTTTGGTCTCTATTTTTTATTTAGAACTCTATCACCAAAAGTCTGCTGGTCTTTGGCTGTCATTTCTAACTTAAGATTGAGAGAAATTTAAAGCCAGTTGGAATCTCTGTGTGCATGGATGGGAGCCACTGCCTTGTGAACTTCACAGGATTGTGTAAACAATCCCCCTGTCACCTTTTGCTTTCTTGCCTGGCTAAGAAGCTATAAGCTCGACTCCCACTCTTCTTAAATCTTATCATTCTAGGATACAGAATAAGCTAGGGAATCCACTGTTCAGGATACAGACTCTCCCTTAATCCTCTAGTAGGTAGTATGGTTGTAAACCCATGACGTCACCTCTGCCTGTCTCCTGGACTCTCCTTAGATTCTGTTTTGGGTCCCTCTGTTCTTTCCCTCAGGTCACCCATTTCCACCCTTTAGCCTTTACATATGGCTCCCCCATGGCCTGTTTTCCTCCCCTGCCAGCCTTCAGTTCTGACAGAATATCCCCTGATATCTTTTACTAAACCCCCAATTTTTATATTTCACATAAAAATAGAGCCTATGTGTAGACCCCTAAATCTAGGCAGGGGATGAAGATTCTTTGGAGTCAAACTCAAAATGCTTGGAACCACAAGGAAGGGAAGGAAGAAAGGAAAATACCCAATTCATTTCTTTCAGAGTTTCAGATCCCCGACTCTAAGATATCAAACAACAAGAGATTGAAGATGATCATCATGAAATATTTAGACTGAAGCAAGTCTTCAAGTGACTATGCACATCGTAGATGCTCTATGGAAACATATTAAGGTGAATTTAACACATGGGTAGGGTAGTAGGTATATGGTAGCTTCTTACCAAAACTAAGATTTGGGGTCTTCAGATGTCTTGGTGCCTCATCAACAATTGGCTTCCTTGTTCGATGATGCACTGCCTCTCGTTTAACAGAGACTTTAATTTCTAACCTAATCTTATTTGTCATGATTCTCTGAGACATGCCAAATAAAGCTTTCAGGTCTCTATGTATTTTGGTATCTGGATATGTCTGACTCACTTAAGGGCTTTCATCCAGTGACAGTAACCATACCCAGTGAGGTCTCCATGCTAACAGGGCTTAAATGTTTTCTACCCCTCAGGCTCTTTGGGTGATGATTCAACCAAAGAGAAAATGGGAAATGAAAGTTTGTACCCCCTCCTTTTCTGACTCCAGTGCACTGCAATAGGGCTACTTTTAATGTGCTTAGCAACAATTAGCTCTTGAAGCTGCAACAGCTGCACAATGCTGATGCTCTCCAGATGCAGCCAATGGATTAAATCATGCGATAATTCAATTGGAAAATTGGGTGTAATTATGGAGAATGCAGAGTCTGCTAGTGACTTGGAGCTCTCGAAACAACAGTGGTGTGGGCTGTTCAGAGAGTGTGTGGCCTGCACAGAAATTGATATGGGTGTTTGCAGGAATCTAGGTCCTCTCTCTGACAATGACAGCATTACTCAGTGCTGTGCTCAGTTAAGAGTAAGCTGAGTGCCACCAAAGTAAATCTTTTTAACTTCAAAACTTTTCACAGACCACCCTTCATGACATAATCATGTCTATACTTTGAGTATCTGCTGGTTGAAAACACATAAAGCAAATAAAGGCTAGAGTCCCCAAGGACTAGCAGTTCATATATTAATCCCAAAAGGCAGCTAAGTCAGAGAATTGTAAAATAGGATACCATAAACATTCTATTTTAACTAGAAAACACGTACAGAGTTTCATATACTGATCTTGATGTAGGGCCAAGGGCAAAATCTTGGGTCCTCCATGTCATCTTTCTTACAATCACCACATCCATAACTTATTGCCTATAATTTCCCATTTAGGTTTATATAAAGAAGAACAGAAACCTAAAAGGATTTGCAGAGAATTTTGAATGCAGACTTCTTAAAGATACTCATACTCTTCCTTCAAACTTTTATAGTCATCTTACTCCTAATGCAAAGGCTCTGTGCACTGCCTTGCTGTTATGCCCTATGCAATCTGAGGGGGTGTCATTAAGAACGTTCCTCAGAACTGCACTGTGACAACCCACAGAGCCTTTCTCAGTGGCCTTGCATCATTTGGCAGCAACTTCTTTTTTAGTGGCTTGCCTTTATTGACTCTTTCCAAAGCATTCAACTGAATTTTCATAGAAACAATAGCTCTCTTCTTGCATTGTAATTGAATTTTGTAATTACCATAAATATCTTTGAGAACAAATACAACAGGGGACTCTTGGGAAGCTAACATCTTAACTGATGGCCACATAGAAATGCAGGTATGCTAGAGAGTAGCCTGTTGATCTCGAGTATTCAGGACACTGCATCAATCAGGATGTTTTACAGGGGGAGCAGTTATTATAGCGGGTTGGTAAAAGTGGAAGTTAATTAAGAGAGCTTCTACTGTCCTGTGGATTAAGGGATGCTCTTAGATGAATTTATATTTTGTTTATTCTATTCCTTCTACATAGTTTTGAAAAATACCATCTAGAGGGGTGAGACATTTTACCTCTTTAGTCTACAAATGGATTTTGGGATTCCTTATCATAGCTCCTCAGCAGAAGGGTCCTCAAGTTGGGACCACCTTCCCTGGCTGAGAGTTTCCTGCCCATAGTAAAGAATGACTGAGGCTGGTTAATGAAGTGGTAAGAAATTCTCTGTGTCTAACAGTGATTTAAAGTCATGGGGAGAAGGACAAAAGTATTCTACCATGAGACACCCTTTACCATAATGAAAGTTTCCTGAACAGTTTGAATATCACAAGAAACATGGATCTCTAAACAGGAAGAAAGTCATCAATTTATCCATTTAAGACTTTCTCCGATTCCTGTTCTTTTGGCTCAGCCTTTGAGTACACCATGTCTTTTAATCAGATCAGACCAGGAAATAGCAACTTCTTATACCTGAGAAACACTGTTAAAGAAAAGTGCCCTAGAATCAGACAGTCTTCTGCTCAAATCATGACTCTACCACTTGCTTACCCAAGTTCACTTAATTTGAACATCCGTCTCCTATCTGTAAAAGGTCATGGCAATAAGTACTCCACTGAGAGAATGTGAGGATTAAATGCTTCAATGTATGCCAAGGGACCAGGAATGAGCAGATGCTAAGTAACTATTAGGCAAGAGCAAAAGGTAACCAAAATTTTATTGGAAAGTAAAGGAACTGGGAAAGATGTAAGGTGTAAGAAACCAAAGATTCAAAATAAAGAGAGAAAGAACATGAGAAGGAGTAGTAAAAATAATATACAAAGTTTTACAGTTATAGAACATATTTATGCACACCGTATCACTGGCATATTCCCTGGTGGCTCAGCAGTAAAAGAATTCACCTGTCAATGCAAGGGATGCGAGTTCAAACCCTAGGTTGGGAAGATATCTTGGAGAAGGAAATGGCAAACCGCTCCAGTTTTCTTGCCTGGGAAATCCCATGGACAGAGGAGCCTGTCCCATGGCTACAGTCCGTGGTACTGCAAAAGTCAGGCATGACTTAGTGACTAAACCACCACCACCATCAGTGGCATATCCCAACAACCCTGTGAGACAGGACAGGCATTAGTACTCATTTTATGGATGAGGAAGCTACAGTCCCAAAGAGTAAGAGTTGACTAAGTTGGAAAAGAGTTAGAACTAGACCCAATGTCTCCTTATTCCCAGCCTAATACTTTGTTCATGAGTCCGCATAGTCTTCAAATTTCTATCTTTACCACACCACCTTGAGGGATTTTGTGATGAATCCCATACTCCAGATGGCCTACTTCTGGTTTAAGGAGAACACATATGAGCAGAATTGGGACTCTAGGAAGCTGCTTTGGGTTTTCCAAATCTAGCATAGCTTCAAAGAATTATTTCAAGAGACACAAAGATGAAGAGAACCTATGAAGAAGAAAAGCTTTGGCCATGATGTTATTTGCAGGGGAACACTGAATATGAAAATTGAAACTGGAGATCACTTGATATTGAGAGCCAGATAAAAGTGATGTTATAAGTCCTGAGTTGTTTTATTAGTGGTTAGAAAATTACAGGAAGTGATATGTTTTGAGGATGAAAAATTTAAAGGTCTAATATAACTCTCCAGGCATATTAAAAGACGTTATTTCCATATTCTTCTTGGATAATCAATCATGCCATAGTAAATTAAGAGTTCTTATTTTTAGCCCTATTAGCTACACAATGATAATGAAAATTGATTACAGTCACATTCTACTCCTTAAGACATTGTCAGTAAATGAACTGAAATGCCCCAGAATCAATCCATTTCAACAAATGTATCAGAGATTGAAAAAAGTCCTCATCAATTACTCTGATGTCTGTTAATAAAGAAAAGATGATAAACCAGCTGTTTCTGTCATTGGTAACTTACTGTAGGCCAAACAAGTTCTTTTATTCTACCAACTAGAGACAGCTTCAAGAAGCTAAATGGATCAGAGCTGCTGAAGATCAGATATTGATTTCCAGAAAAAAAATTCAGAGAAATATCCAAAAACACTATTTGGAATATGCAAAAACCAAAGAGAACTAGTCATGTTTTTCTCTGATTTATCGACCTTCAAAATCTAAGAAAGTTCTGTGTGTCTGGACTGGAGAAAAGTGATCTCAAGATACTCCTGCTGGTGGAAAAGTGGCAAGTTTGGAATATTGTAGAAATGTTGGTAGAGATTGAATGTGGTGGGATTGATAAACTAGAAATTCAGAGAAAGTGGGAAGTGTGTATTTTGTGGACCTAATCGAATGGTTCTGAGATCCATGATTTTGGAAAGATATCAATTCCAATGGAATAGTAAATTATAATATACCAGTTCTCTATCGTGTTTCTCCAAGCCAATCTTCTGGGTGCTTGGAAAGATACTGAAAAGGGTATCTTAGGAGATGTATGTGTGTGTATGCTAAGTCTTTTCAGTTGTGTCCAACTCTTTACGACCCTATGGACTGGAGCCCACCAGACTCCTTTGTTCATGGTATTCTCCAGGCAAAAATACTGGAGTAGGTTGCCATGCCCTCCTCCAGAGATCTTCCTGACCCAGTGACTGAACCCGGGTCTCTTCCATCTCCTGCACTGGCAGGTGGGTTCTTTACCACTAGCATCACCTGGGAAGCCTGTAGGAGATGGACACTAACACTGAAATCTTAATAACAACAGATTCCATAGGAACTCATCAAGTTCTCCTTCTGATTATTCTGAGCTATGTCCAGGGAGGCCTAGAAGGGCTCAGTAATGAACACATTGGGCTGAAAGATAACCCTTTACTTTCTAGTCTTATGGATCTCTGGACTCTACCATCTTCACCTTGTTTGTAACTTGTGTCTAACTTGATCTCAGTTAGTTCCAGAGGTCAAGTTTCTTAGCAACAGGGCTAAGGTGGGAGGAGGGGAATGTAAAAATCTGGACTGTAAAGATAACACAGGCAAACAAGGGACCAAGAGACAGCTGTGATAGGTTAGAAAGAACACTTGACTTGGAGTCAAAAGTTTTGGCCTTTATACCAGTTGCATCTTTCTATAGAAGTATAATTCTGGATATTTTACCTCCATGAGCCTCAATGACCTCATCTATAAAATGGGGATAGCACATAAGGTTTTGTGAAGACTAAAGATGTCTTTGAAACTGATGTGAACATTGTAAATCACATAGCAAATCTGAATTAAAATAGCAGAGTACCAATAGCAGAGGCCAGGGGAGTTGGAAGTATGGACACGGATCAGCCAGAATTACCGTCTTTCCAACAAATGCCTGGGATAACAGACACAAAAAAGCTCTGCTGTCAAGATAAAACAACAACTATAAGTAGATATATTTGAAAGTCATTTCTGAAAGACACCTTGAAGAAAGGATGGAGGATGTTGGGGGTGGAGAGAAACTCCTCCCAGCAAGATGATGAAAGAGGATAAGTTAGGTCACAGTGATTGAGGAGGAGACAGTGATTTGTTGTCTATCTCTCCAGCCACTATGGGACTGTAACTAATGAGGTTATTCTGGTTACAAAGGAAGCATTCAGCCCCCTAATGGAAAACTCTTTGGTGACTGGTGTTAGGGAAAGAGAAAACAAACCAGCAGCTTATTAGTTCCACAGCAAGTTAATTAATTTTTGCCAGTCACTTCAGGTCACTTGCCGGCCAGAGCATCTGTCTCACTCAACTGAACAGCTGGAGGGATGGCGGGCGTGTCTCCAAGACATTCATTTGTCCTGGTTCTGGGAGTAGGAGGTGTGGCCAAACACAAGGCTGAAAAAACAAGAGCTTCTGGGGTTCTTCCTGCTCCCAGCCCCTGCCACTGCCCACTGCTCCGTAGCTCCACGATCTACTCAAGGCGAGTCAAGACTGCAGTAATTCCACGAGAAACAAAAGAAACAAAAATACTTAGAATGAGGTTATTCCTGCCTCAGTACATCATTTAAATGCGGAACAGAGTGCTAGCAGAAGTTCTAGCCCAGACTACAGGCCCTCCTCTCCCACCAAAGAGCTTTAGAGCCATGATAAGGTTGCTTAACTTCTCCAGGCCTCCCTTAGCTCACCTGAACTGCCGACCTGCATGCAGAGATGTTCATTTTGGCATCTCTTATAGTGTTAGGAAATTTGAGTTAATAAACACATCCTTTCTCAAAGAAATGTCAAGCCTTTGGAAGATACTGCTCAATACCCTTTCAGAAAGACATCAACAGCTTGGTAGAGCCCCTCTTTGGAGATGGGCAAATGAGGGTGAAGAAAGTGCTCGAATAAAATAACCACATACTTGTACAGAAGTTGACCTGGCCTCAAAAAATACTAACAATTTTTTATTTAAAGATGTGATATGCAAATACAATGAATGCTATTTTGTTGAGCATGCATATTCATGCTAGTATATTTACTTTCTAGGGTGGATTAAGTGATACAAATTTTCTTAATTATATGCTTTACATAATATATAATACACATATATAATATTTACTGTACACTCACCCCCAGAATAGACCAAGATAAAGAGGCTCATAAACTACACTGAAGCAGGGCCCATAAGTTTAGTCCCCTCCTTGGGCCAGAAGCTACTGTTTAGCTTCTGTGGTTTTTAAATCTTTTATATTTTAAGATTATAAAGTTTTCACTAAAAAAAAAAAAATCAAATTGGGGAGGGGCTAATTATCTCAAGTTCTCACATTCATTTTATCAGGCTCTGAAATTAAAGCCAGAGTTTTTGCTTTGTTTTAAAAGTTTTTCAGGTCATTGTTTATTTGACAAATAATGGTATCTTTTTATAAATAAAGCCCACGTTTTAATGTCTATCTAGGTGCTCAGGAACTGTGGAGTCCCCCTCCTGCCATCTCCCAGCATGCACATTCACTGTTAAGCCTACTGCAAGTAGTTAATAGGAATGCTTGGGATCCTCTAAACCCACTGTTGGAAAAGACCCTGGTACTGGTAAAGACTGAAGGCAGAAGGAGAACAGGGTGAAAGAGGATAAGATGGTTGGATGGCATCACCAACATGAACTTGGCAAACTCCAGGAGACAGTGAGGGACAGGGAAGCCTGGCATGCTGCAGTCCGTGGGGTTGCAAGAGTCGGACACAACTTGGTGACTGAACAACAACAACAAACCCATTCAAACAAAAGAATTAGTGGCTGATAGGGAGATTTGCAATTTCATCAGGAACAATTCTACTTAAAGAAAGAAGCATTGCATTTACAGACAGCACTTCATGTCCTGTGGCAAATTAGCTGGTGAGGGTCCCAGGTAGGCAAGCGTATAGGATTGACATCACTGCAACTGGGAGCAGGCTCCTCTGCCTTGGGCAACTGGGCTGAAGAGATGGGATGGAGTCTCCTCTATGAGTTGCCACTGATGTCTACTGTGACCTAGCACTTCATAGTACCTGGACTACTCAAAAGCTTTCCAGACACTTTATATGAGCAGGAAGATGAGACATTCAAGTTGTGTTCTACATCAGGAGACTGAAAATTAGAGGAAATAAAGCAAATTACCTAGTCTCTCAGGTCTAAGACTACACTCAATATATTAAAAAAGCAAGCAAACAAGCTGCACAAATCTTCCAGGCAAACAGATCCCAAAATAAAAGCCAACGCATCTTCACATTTATAATATTTGTCATCAGGGGCCAGAAACTTCTAACAATTCACTCTAACTCAATATTTACCTGGAAAGTGAGTATAGATGTTAGTTTTAAAAAATTGAATCCATGTATTTATGTATGTATGCATGAATGGGTGCATCTATTTTTATTTGGGAGTCTTGGTGTTCATAACAAATTTAATATAAGTAATTTAACCAGCCTCTTAGGAATATGCTTTTCCCCTTCGTTCTCTTCCTATCTGCACTCTTTATATTCTTTTTCATCTTCTCACTTGGTCTCATCTCTCCTATCTTCTGCCCTATTCTTTGCCCTAATATGACCCTTTCTTATATATCCTTATTTTCTGTATTATTAGCTAGAATATATCTTTTGAAAAGATCAACACACCCTTCCCAGGACGTCATAAAATAAACAACCCTTTAATATTAATATATTGGAAGGAAGCCTTGACCTTAGTAAGCAAGTCCCTGGTGTAAGGTGGAAAATGGAGGTGAGATGTGTCCCTCTGAGGCCAAGGCCCAGACAGGGCTCTGCACTCATAGACCTTCAGATATCCTGGCTGACTGGTTATGTGATTAAACTCTGGTCTAGGAGATGCTGTGCCAGCTGAATGAGGAAAGCACATGAACTAACTGTGAACACAGACCAAAGAACACTTTAAAGCTTGAGTCATCTGCGTCCAGCGTGTTCAGAGGAGTAGGGAACAAATAGTCCAAGAAGAGTGCCCAAGGTGGGTCTGAGCTGTTCCTCTGAAGGTCACTCTCATCTGGAAGCCACCTATGAGGCTGGGGCCACCCTGGATGCCAGCTACCAAGCTGTCAACCCTCATACAAGTGCTTAATGCTGTCCCCTCTTTCCAATAGATGGTGTGTGATGAGGCAGGAAACAAGGAAAGATATAAAGGAGGAAGTGAGGGCAAAAGGGGGTAAAGAAAATCAGGAGAAAACTGGGAAGAAGAAAAAGAAGAGAAATAGAGATAGGGCCAAGGGAGAAGGGAGAAAAAAGACAAAGAGGGCTGGTAAGAAGTATGGATAGTGACAGCTGCAGAAAGTCGGGAAGGCTGGAACTTTCCTTCTAGTCAAGAGTGCACACAGCTGCATCAAAGCGCACTGCTTTTCTCTTTGGGATCTTCATGTCCATTATTTTCTGCAGTTCTTGTCTCCTGCTAAATATGATTACACAGTGTCCCCCCCGCCCCAACCTGGAAGTACTGCTTTGACCATAAAGGCACAGAAGAATTAGACTGCACATTGCCCTGACTAAAACCCTGGTGCTCACCCTACTCATTCATTTGGTTGACTTCTCCCATGAACCCCTCATGGTAGGCATCTTCCTATGTGATCAAATGCACTCAGTGCACCTTGATCCTCTTTATCTCCTGGTGACACAGTTATGGAAAGAAAGGGAAGACATCAATATGCACTTGGTATTAATTACTGGGCTAGAGATTTTATATTTTAAAATACATATTTTATATATTATATAGATATAATATATATATAATATATATA
>NW_011494717.1:11306123-11351935 GCF_000754665.1 Bison bison bison
TATATATCTATATCTATATAATATATATATTATATTTTAAAATCTATATTATATATAATATAGATTTATATCTTTATTATATATATAATATATAGTTTGACTCTGAAATCTCATCATAGTCCTACAAGTAGGTATTATTATTATTAGGCCTATTTTACAGATGATAAATTAATTTTATCAACTAATAAATAAATTAACAAACTAATGTTTCCATTTCTATGATTGAGATAAGAATAGTTTATGGCAATGTTGTGAGAACACGTGAATATGAAATCCCTCTGAACTCTAACAACAGAAAGAACAATGCTTGTTTAGGACTTAGAGGTGTTATTCTAAGGCCTTGCCATGTAATAACCATTTAATCCTCATAGTAACCTTGTAAGGCAGACTCTTTATTTGCATTGTGCATATAAAAAATAAAGTGACCTTCCCAAGGTCATACAGCTAATAAATATGGAGCCAAGACATGAAGTCAAGTAGTTTGACTCCATGGTCCCTGTAACCACTCTATATTTACACACTTACTGAAATAGCTGTTCTACATCATTTAGAATCTGCATAACAGAAAACGGGCCTCTGGTTTAATGGGGGCCAATGTAAGGAAAGCCCTTATCTGTTAAATGCTCATTCGTGCAGCAGGTTTCACACTAAGTCTCTTACAGCTGCCTTTTCAATGCACACGCCATAAAAACGTCAACTAGGGCCATCTTTCCCATCCTTTGAGGTTTAGGGAAGATGAGCTTAAACTTTCAATTCCACACCTTGTGGAAGTTTAGCATTTTCAAATTCTCATTAAGATTTCCAAAGTTCCCAGGTGCCCATGACCATTTCTGGTTTCAAACTGGATCGTCCATTTGTGCCAATGTCCTGCCTGCTTTATAACAAGCTGTCGCCAAGGTGAGACTTGATCCCTTCCTTGAAATCTATCAGAAAGGTCACGTATACACTAACTTCCCACTAGATACCTATTTTAAACATGGTCATGTATATATTTCGATGCTATATAACTTGGAGCTCATCTTGGAGTTCTGTGATGACCCAGAGGGGTGGGATGGGAGAAGGGGGAGGGAGGCTCAAGAGGGAGGAGATACATGTATACTTGTAGCTGATTCACATTGTTGGATGGCAGAAACCAAAACAACATTCTAAAGCAATTATCCTCCAATTAAAAAAAAAAAAGGCCACTTATATAGGGCAATGTGTGTATTTACTATAAAACAATAGTTTTGCTGGCAGGGACAGCAATAATTTCAGAGAAAGCATTACGTCAGAGGAACATGAATAAGCTCGAAATGAACATTAGGAACGCCAGCCCCCACAGTCCGTCAAGCACTCCTTCAGTAGAGACCATCAAAGGTGGTTTCACCGATCCTCGCCCCTCTCTCTTCTTGCAGGAAATGTCTTCTCATTATTTTCATCAGAACACACAGACATCCGTGACTTTGTATAAATTGCTTGAGGGGTCTGCTGCTTACCGGTCAAGCAATTTATATGAAGATGTTTCTTTTTCCAAATAAAGACAGTTTCTTCCCCAAAGGAAACTGTGTGCCAACTTTTACAATACACTTAAATCCTTGCCACAAGTGTGTGACATCACTTTCATGAAAGTGTAAGCTCCTTGGAGAAAGTAACATACCTTTACATGCCTTATAGTATTTCCCACTAGGACTAGAATAGTGTCTAGTAGATACTAAGTGCTTAAGAACTGTTTGATGATTGACAAGAAAGCAGAGATTCACATGTTCAAAGAAAGGTGGACTCACAAAAAATGTGACTGTTAGTTTGACTAATATGCACTCCACATTCTCTGAACAACACTGACTTTCCATAAACCCGTGTTCAACTATCACTATATTTCCTTAAAGGGCAATTCATAAATCAGAGCAGACTAAACTGTGTGCCTAACTTCTCCCCTTGAAACTCATAATATTCATCTTCCTAAGAAACCATAAAACATGATTCTAAAATGACCTAGTGGTTATGTCTTAGGGACACTGAAAAAAGTTTAAGTAAAAATGTCTTGATTATGCTGACACAAAATTTTTTCATGAAGCCATGCTCTTATTAATCACTTCAGGTGAGTCAAAGTAAACATAATCAGTCAAAGCTTTAAGAGAAGAAATTGAAAGAAAATTCTTGGTCCAAAAATGATTGCTCTCCCTCTCTTTCTCCTTCTCATCATCTTCCTGCATTCCCTCCCCCGTTCTCTCAGCAACTTTTACCCAGAGAAGAGCACAGACAGTGATGACAGCTGTGCTGGAGCAATTTCCCTTCACGGAGTTAAACCTCATGAGGTCCATTTCAAGAGGACTGGATTATATTTTGGGTGACTCACAAGATGTGTCATGTGTCTAAAACATATTGAATATCTTCTCACAACAGGGTTCAATGAATCAGGCATTCTCTTCTGCTATTTTTCATCCTCGTCTGTTTAATGTTTAAGGGAAAGCATAGGACAAAATCTAACACTGGATTTCACATCATGGGCTGTGAAAGTTTAAACTTGGTTCCACATGTAACAATGCAGAGAAATTACAGCAAATAGACCTAGTCTATACATAACCTTACATGTTTCAGGTCAGGATATAATGTTTCTCTCTTTTGTTTGCCTATATGTCAAATAGAGAAACAATGAAATGTTTGGCTCTATGCTGAAAACACCCTGAGAGGGATTTTTGAAAATGTTTTTTTGTTATGTTGAAACAAAAAAATAAGAGGGGGAAAAAAGAGAGAAGGTTAATCTCTGGGAACTCCTTTGTTTTCTTAGTTCCTCATTTATTTCCTCTTGATTAGTATAGTTTTTCCAATTCTTCCCCAGGTAAAACCTCCTGAGATGTTTCTCTTATAACACCACCCCATTGTCAAATACTGAGACCTGGGAGAGATGGCTCAGTGTCAGCCTATTAAAACTTCACTTCTATAAGCAAGGTAGTAATGATGGAAATGCATTCTCACCACAGTTCTGAGACACAATTTGCCTAAGTCCACAGAAACTTTCCATGGGATGACAGAAAATCAAATTCATGATCCACTCTTTCCATTTCTGAGCCCCATTTTTCAGATAATGGCATTACAAAATATCTAGTTGCTGAAACCATATGATCAAGTTAATATTGATTCTCTTTCCTTCAGTTATTAAGACAGACCTCAGATTCACAGCCTTTTTCCATCTCCCAGTGGAACTGCCCCAGTTTGGATCTTCATTTGTACTTGAGTAAGTAGCCTCTTACCTGGCCTTGTTTTGGCCACTCTTTCCTTGTATTCTTCTTCCATCACTATCAGACTGATTTTGGTAAAACAAGTTCTGGCCAAGTTGCCTCCTCTGTTTATAAGCCCATCAATGTTCTCCTATTGTCTACCTTATGAAGTCTGGATTCCTTAATGTGACTTTCAAGATCCTTCTTTACAAGTTGGTTCTAAACATGCCTTTCCATCCTTGTGTCCTGCCGAACCCCACCCTTAACCATCAGCAGCAGCATAATGCTTCCAACTGTTGAACCTCTATTCTGTGCTCTGCTCTATACAGACAACCCCTCACTTTATCCTCCCCACAACACTTAGGGCTGAAATGATTACTGTTAGAATTACACAGATCAGTTATGGAGGTTGGGTAACTTGTCTCTATCCTCAACCTGAATTTCCCTTTCCTTCCCCATCTTGCTGCTGCTACTGCTGCTAAGTCGCTTCAGTCGTGTCCGACTCTGTGTGACCCCACAGACGGCAGCCCACCAGGCTCCCCAGTCCCTGGGATTCTCTAGGCAAGAATACTGGAGTGGGTTGCCATCTCCTTCTCCAATGCATGAAAGTGAAAAGTGAAAGAGAAGCTGCTCAGTCGTGTCCGACTCTTCACGACCCCATGGAATGCAGCCTATCAGGCTCCTCCATCCATGGGATTTTCCAGGCAAGAGTACTGGAGTGGGGTGCCATTGCCTTCTCCTTCCCCATCTTACATAATATTTTTTAAGACTCTGGTCAAATAGTACCTCCTTTTAGAAGTGGGCCTCAACAGCCTTTTGGCTCTCCCCAATTTCCCTTCTCCTCCATCTAACGTTACTCTTAGACTTCTATATTTTCCATAGAATGTTCTTTAAATTTGATTACTGCAGTGATTATTATCAGTTTAATGTGTCTGTCACCTACTGTAAACCATGAACTATCCTTTCTGTCTTTTGCATTTATAACATTCTTTATCCTTTATATCTACCATGGTCCTGGCAAACAGTAGATACTGAGGGTTGATTTTAGGGTTAAATGCTGGGCTTCAAGATATTAGGGGGTTCCCAGGTATTTAGGGGTTGAGAGGAAGCCTATGAAGGATAAGGGCATGGTGACAAGGATAGGTAGGGCTCTTGGCTAAGACTTATGTTTAACTTATCATTCAGAATTAGAAGGGCTTCCCTGGTGGCTCAGATGGTAAAGCATCTGCCTGCAATATGGGAGACCTGGGTTCAGTCCCTGGGTTGTGAAGATCCCCTGGAGAAGGAAACGGCAACCCATTCCAGTACTCTTGCCTGGAAAATCCCATGGACGGAAGAGCCTAGTAGGCTACAGTCCAAGGGGGTCACAAAGAGTAGGACTGACTGAGTGACTTCACTTTCACTTTCCAGAATTAGAACTAAATTTCATTACAGGACCCACACTGTATGATATTTCTTGCATACACAAGGCTTCTTCTGGGATCCAGACCAAGGCTATACCTGGGACTGGGAACCAGGTAGACTTGCTAGCTTTCAAAGGATTTTTTCATGAAAGCACAGAGATAAGATATAATATAAATTTCACTCACGTAAGAGCTGCCTCCTCTTCTTCCTGAGAAGTAATGAAATAATTAAATAGAACTGACCCCTAACCTGGACCTCCCCGCCCCACGTCTCCCCACTATGATACATCGCCGTTTCTCATTCCCTTCTGCTGTCCTGCTACCACTCTGAAGTTCACGCAACAGTGCTCATCTCTAGGCCATTTTCAATTAATTTCCTGAGTAAAATTTCACGAGACACTATCAAACCTTTTGCTAAAATCAAGATATATTACATCTACTCTATTCCCTTAGTCTACTAATCAAAAAAGCAATCAACTTTGTCTGGCATGATTTGTTCTTTTAAAACCCATAATGCTTATTGCTCATAATTCCATTATCTTAAATAGTATTTTTTCCCTCTTAATATTTGTTCCACTATTTTAACAAGGATTGAATTACTAGATGGTCATTTCTAGGATTGCTACCTTGCTATTTTGAAAGTTTGCTACCTAATTTGATACAATCAGCGTAAGGGTATTTCCTTATTCTGTTATATCACAAAAGAATAAGAAAGGGCCTTGCAGAAGTCATTTGGTCAATGCCTTTTTCTTCACAAGGCTCTCATCACCTTCCTGAACCATTTCAGAGCACTATACATTTTTTAGCATTTCTCAAATAGGAGAATTTGAGATCTCTACTGATACCTGAATCAGTGATTCATAACTTTATGCTTAGGAAGCACTTCCAAATTTCTCATCCAATTTCCTTCTAAAGGAGGAAGTTATGGTGAAGAAGGCATAGATCTGATACTGAGTTCAAATCCTGACTGTGCCATTTACTAGCTGTGTGACTTTAAGTAACTTTCTTTTTTTTAATGAGACAAAAATAAGAATTTTAAAATAAAAACATTTTAAAATATTATATTTCTTTAATTACAAAAGAAATATATGAGAAATTCTAATTGACACAGAAGTGTATTATCCCCTTGGCTCTCCAGTCAAGATCTTACTCTCTAAAAGTAACCAGTGATAATGGTTTTATATGCATTTTCCAGTCTTCCCAGGTGGTGCTACAGTAAAGAACCTGCCTGCCAATGCAGGCAGCATAAGAGATGTGGGTTCGATCCCTGGGTTGGGAAGATCCCCTGGAGGATGGCATGGTGACTCACTCCAGTATTCTTGCCTGGAGAATTCCATGGACAGAGGAGCCTAGAGGGCTACAGTCTGTGGGGTCGCAGAGAGTTGGACATGACTGAAGAGACTTAGCAAGCATACACACACACATACATGCTTCTAGGATATTTTCTATAAAAAATAAATGCATATAAATCAAAATGAGGCCATAATATTCACAATGCTTTACAATCTACATTTTTCATTTAACTATATATCAAATGTATTTCCATGACAGTACATACACCTATCCAAATTTTTTTCACAATAAGTATCTATTAGGTTTGTAATTAAATTTGTTATGGTTAAATCATAGTTAATTTGGCCAGTCCTTACTAACAGACATTTAAAGTAGCTTCCAAATTTTTCTCTATTCCTACTACTAATGATAATAAACTACAATAATGTCTAAACAATTAATGAGAATTGAGGGAATGAGTGAGAACTGTGAAACCATGAGGGTTGCCCAGTGAAGGCAAGCTGCTTCTTCCTCTTCCTCTCCCCACAAGCTCCCCTAATAGCAGAACTCTATGGAACAGGGATACTGGAGGTGGAGCATCCTTGGTCACCACGAATGATGGGATGGTACAAAGGAACACCTTTTAATCACCTAATGTGAAGCTCACTCTGAAATTTTCTGAATTCTCCTGGGTACTGCCAGGTAGAACCTGGTTCGTGCTATTGCTTATACCCTGAGTGTCCTAGGGCAAGTTCTTTACCATCTCTGGAGTTCAACTTGCTTATTTATAAAATAGTGATAACTTTTCTAATCATAACTATCACTGCCATATATTATTCACTATATGCCAAATATTGTACCAAAAGAGAGCTTCAGTGCATAACTTGTTTAATTTTCACTAAATCCCTTTGAAGTGGATGATATGAGTCTCATTTTTAACTGGATTTTCAGGCTTATTATTGAATTGCAAGAGTTATACATACCTTTTATGTAATATATAACTTGCAAATATTTTCAACCAGTCGGTGGCTTATTTCATTTTTCTTAATGGTGTCTTTTAAACACAAAAGTTTTAAATTTTGATGAGGTACAATGTATCAGTTTTTTTTTTAATTGATTGTGATGTTAGTGTCACAGGGAAAATCTATTTTCTCAATTTAGAGTAAAAGATTTTGGTCTTTCTTTTTCTCTAGAAACTGCAGAGTTTTAGTTTTCATACTTAGGTCTGTATTTGTTTTGAGTTAATTTTTGTATATGGTGTGAGGCTGGGGTCTAACTTTTTGTTTTTTTTAGTATGGATATCCAATTATCCCAGCACTGTTTGTTAAAAAGACTACCTTTCCTTCATTGAATTGCCTAGGAACCTTTGTCAAAAACCAACTGATCATAAACATTAGGGCTCTCAAATATGTTCTGTTGATATATATGCCTTTCGCCCCAATATCACACTGTCTTTACAAAAAGTTTTGCAAGAAGATAATGTAAATCCTCCACTTTTTTCTTCTTAAAAAAAAAATTGTTTTATATATTCTAGGTCCTTTGCGTCTTCATATAGATTTTTAGTAAAGGAAGGAAGGAAAGGAAAGGGGGGGAAAAGCCTGCTGGGGTTTTTGAAGAGATCAGGATTGCACTGAATTCACAGAGCAATTTATAGAGTAACACCATCTTACACTATTGAGTTTTCCAATGCATGAAAATACAATGTCTCTCTTTTTATTTATATTATCTTTTTATTTATATTATCCCTTAATTTCTTTCAGCAATGCTCTGTAATTTTCAGTGTGCAAGGCTTATATTTTTGTTGAATCTATTCCTAAGAATTTTGTGTTTTTCTGACACTTTTATAATTTGAATTGATTCCTTAATTCCCTTTGGGGAATTGTTTTTGGTTAGAACATAGAAATATAATTAATTTTTGTATATCAATTTATATCTTGTGATCTTCCCAAATTCATTTTTTTTGTTCTTTTAGTTTTTTCTTTCTCATGTGAATTCTCTTGAGTTTTTCTAAATAAAGGATCACGTTACCTGGTAATACTAAAATTTCTTTTTTCCCTTTTCAATCTGTTTGTCTTTAATTTCTCCCTTCTCTCCATCCCTTTCTTCCTTCCCTCCTTCTTTCATCTTTCTTTCATGTCCTTATTAAACTGGTAAGGTTCAATGCTGAACAGAAATGATGAAAGCAGATATTCTTGCCTTTTCTACAATTTTGGGAGAAAGCTTTGAGTCTTTCATCAAGTATGTTGTTAGGTGTGGGTTTTTTCATAGATGCTGTTTATCAAATTTAGAATATTTCCTACTACTACCATTCTGTAGAGAGATATTATCATAAATGGATGCTGGATTTTCTCAAATTCCTTTTCTGTTTCTATTTAGATAGTCATGTCCTTTATCCTGTTAATATATTATATTGATTTCTTTGTGAACGTTAAGCCTTGTATTCTTGGATAATTTCCAGTTGGTCACAGTGTCATCCTTTTCATATGTTGCTAAATTTTGCTTGCTTATTTTGTGAAGGCTTTTTCTATCTATGTCTATGAGGGATAGTGGGGTTTTGTTTTTGCTTTTTCCTTGTGATGCCTTTTTCTAGGTTTAGTATCAGGGAAAAGTCCAAACCTATATGTCTTCACTGGTAAATTCTATCAAATATTTAACAAGCAAATATTGTTAATTTTTCATATACTCTTTCAGAAAATAGAGGAAGGAACATTTCAACTCACATTGAGACCACTCACTTTTTCCTGATTGTTGTTGTTCAGTCACTCAGTCATGTCCTACTCTTTGCGATCCCATGTACTGTACCCCCAGGCTCCCCCATCCATGGGATTTTCCAGGCAAAAATACTGGAGTGGGTTGCCATTTCCTTCTCCAGGGGATCTTCCTGACTCAGGGACTGAACCTGGGTCTCTTGCATTGCAGGCAGACTCTTCACTGTGTGAGCCACCAGTGAAGCCCTCTTTTCCAGCTTAAAAGTTACTTTTGAGGGAGAGAATTTGCAAGTAGTGACTCAGAGAGTAAAGAAGCTGCCTGCAATGCAGGAGACCCAGGTTCAGTCCCTGGATTGGGAAGATCTCCTGGAGGAGGAAATGGCAACCCACTCCAGTATTCTTGCCTGGGAAGTTCTCAATAGACAGAGGAACCTGGGGTTATAGTCCATGGGGTCACAAAGAGTCAGACAAGACTGAGCAACTAACTCTTTCTTTCATTTGGTCATACCTGGAAATCCTGCCTCACATTATTTCTTTGAATTTTATTTTATTAGTCTGAAAGATGGATATTCATCTTTCTAAAACTATTTTATGGAACTATTTTGAGAATCATATAAAGCATAGTATTATAAGGCTACCTACCCTAGTATTCTTGCCTGAAGAATTCCATGGAAAGAGGAGCCTGGCAGGCTACAGTCCATGAGTCACAAAGAGTCAGACATAACTGGGTGACTAACACTTTCACTCTTTTCATGATAAGTGCTTGGCATAAAGTAAGTTCTTGGTAAACACTGATAGAGCTATTGTATGCAGTCGGGTGGACTGTGCCCCGTACAGATGTGTTAAGCGAAGGGGCGAGTGAGGCTAAGCATCAGTCCATGTTCTGCTTGCCAAGCTACAAGTTCTAGCACTGGCTGCACCCAGCCAGAAGAAGCATCTTCTCCTAATTCCTTCACCCAGAGGAGGTAACTCACACAGAGGTGCCATATAGTCTAGTTGGTCTCAGGGTCATCATATTCCCTCTCATCAACCTTAGTCCTTCACGATGCAGGCTAAGTCCTTTTTCTTGAGCTGGCTCAACATGTTCACAGGAAAGCTCCTTATCAATCTCATGCCTCTTGGTTGTTTCTCCCCTATTTTCACTTTATTTTCCCTTTTCCTTTTTCAGGGTAAATGGTTTGAATGACTTTACTCATGCATTTATGGAAACATGAATTTTAAAAAGTTGTGGGCTGCTCCTGCTGCTGATAGAGGTGTCAGGGAAAGTACTGCTAATTACATTTCCTGCAGAAACTCAATCTCTAAATCCTCCTAAAAGACAGGAGTCGTTAGGAATCCTTCTTCCACTCCATCTAAGCACCTGGTTGCCTTTTGAAGAACGCTGACTTTCCATCTTGACTTTGACCTCAGGGGTAAAGAAGCCAATTGACTCAGCTTACTTTTTTCTTACATGAGGTTTTAATTATAATCATTTCCTCATGGAGCACAAGACTTCCAGAATTTGATAAACGTTCTTGTTTCTCTAGCAAGCAATATTTCTTAAATGTATGTTTGTACATGTGCCACAGGAAAGACAATAAGTCTGAATTAATCTTTATTGGCAGGGGAAGCCCACTTCCGGTCTGTGTGCTGGCTCGTCACGCCTATTCTTCGTCCAGAGTTATAGATGGGAAGGACGCATTTGCTTTTAAGGAGAAAATAGAGGTTGAGGAGGGAAGAGGGCCACTAAAACAAAGATAGAAGACAGAGGGAAAAGCAAAGACAGAAAAAATGAGGGAATGAAGCACTTGTGTGAGGGCTCGACAACTGCACTGGAGGGCTGCCAATCCCATAGAACTGAAACTCTTACCTTCTCTAAATTCTTCATTTTGAAAGCACTAATTATTTTGGTTACACTATTTTTTAATATGCTCAATGTTTTTGATATAATTTACAGTTAAGGAATAAATAGGGAAGAATCAGTGTTAAAAGCTTGGATGAAGGAGGAATAGCAACAAATGCACTGATTCCTCCCACACTCGGCAGCTCCCAGAATATACACCACTGTTGGAATGGATACTTTTGGGGTATAAACACAGTGTCTTAGTCAATGAAGAAAAATAATTCTTAGGCGAAGCAGAGTATATGATCTGAGGAATGATACTTGAACAATATTTTCTATTTGTGTAGCACAAGCAATTGGAGAAGGCGATGGCACCCCACTCCAGTACTCTTGCCTGGAAAATCCCATGGTTGGAGGAGCCTGGTAGGCTGCAGTCCATGGGGTCACTAGGAGTCGGACACAACTGAGTGACTTCACTTTCACTTTTCACTTTCATGCATTGGAGAAGGAAATGGCAACCCACTCCAGTGTTCTTGCCTGGAGAATCCCAGGGACGGGGGAGCCTGGTGGGCTGCGGCCTATGGGGTCTCACAGAGTCGGACCCGACTGAAGCGACTTAGCAGCAGCAGCAGCACAAGCAATATTGAAGGTGAAGATATTAAACAGGAGCATTCAATGCCATTGCTACAAAAGTGAATTTAATTTCTATCTACTTCAGAATAAACAAGCCACTCTCATTTGAGACATTCTCATTGTAGACCATTCTTGTTTTATTTATGAGGAATAAATAAATAATTCCTTATTGCCAGCATAATATCTCTTATTGCCTTGTCCAATGCTTCCTGGTGAAGCCATACCAACATATCAGAGAGAAGACAGTTGCTGAAAAGAATACAAGTTCAGGTCAGGGTACCACAACAAAGACACAGGGAGCTTCCACACCATGTATGCAGCCAGTTTCATTAAAAGTAAGCCTAGTAAATCGAGTAAATCCAGCATACTTCCAAATAATAACAGCTTCCATAAAAATTAACTAACAGCTGATATCCAATCATGTGTTTTTTATTAAGTATGACTAGCAAATAGTACTAAGAATTATAAAGCAAGAATTGGAAAGAGTCAAAATTGATTATAATGCTTTAGGTAAGAAAAACTAGACTACCACGATAGCACCAGGTAAAAGGTCCGTATGTATTTTTCAATGGGAGAACTGGACCCTGGATCTGAACCCCCACCTGATGCACTTCCACATGTAAATGTGCTCAATCCTTCTCAGCGAATTCTTTTGTCATGTCCCCAAAGTCCTAAATACGTTATGCATGGATACCTAGGCCAAGTAAGCCTCCTGTCTTTTAGGGTCAATATTGCCTATTTTTAAAGTTTTTTAAAAAAATATTTGTTTGTGCATTTGGTTGCACAGGCTCTTAGTTGTGGCACATGGATTTTTGATCTTCCTTGTGGTATGCTGGTCTTTCGTTGTGGCATGCTAACTCTTAGCTGTGGCAAGTGGGATCTAGTTCGGTGACAAGGGATTGAAACAGGGCCTCTGCATTCAGAGCACAGAGTCTTAATCACTGGACCACTAGGGAAGTCCCAGAGGGTCAGGATTCTTAAATCAAGAAAGAGCAGCAGCCCCTGCTTCAGACTGCTATTGCTGGGAAGTCCACTATCAGACTGGGCCTTGTGTTACTATGCTATGCCGTTTCCCTGTTTACAGAGTGGTCTCTTGTGCATTATTTCCACTGATTTTTATGACAAGTCAGGAAAAAAAAAAAACACAGAAGTAAAATGACCCCCAGATCTCTCTTCAACTTATATCAGACCAGTCTTTCTCCATCTTAAATGAGTAAAGATTATCTTTCCACTCTAAGGAGAATTACACTGTAGTTATCTCCACTCAAAAGAATTTTATTTTATTCCTCTTTGCAAGGTCCTGGCTTTCCCTCAACTCTCTTCAAACATAAATTCCGAGCGGTTCATAGCTTTTCTTAAACAGAACCCATATTTCTTTAAGATGTGTCTTCTCCGAACCATTTGATATATAGAAATCAGTGAGGCTAAAAAATCCAGATAACAGTAATAAAAGGTATTAATAAGAGGAAGTAGGAAATCAGAAAGACAACCTCACATACTCTTGGAGCCTATCTAGTCCCTACCCACTCAATTTACCAACTGAAAAACTTAGGCCTCGGTTCACATGGGCACCACTCCCGGTCTCAGCACAGCGCTCCCTATATTTCTAAAAGGGCAATTCGAGTCACAATAACCTGACTCCACACTGACTGCCTTGCTATGTCGCCCAGATGGCAAGCTTCATGCTGTGGCTGCCTTAGGCAGCACTCCTTGACCTGGCCATCTGCAGAGAAGACATGGGTGAGAGTAGGCTTCCCAGGATCCATCCGAAAACATTGCCCTTCCCAGATGCCAGGGGATCTTCCCGATCCAGGGGTCGAACCCAGGTCTCTGGCTTTTTCTGCATTACAGGCAGATTCTTTACCATCTGAGCCACCAGGGAAGCCCCACAGGTACCAGAGTGGATATAATTTGGTTGTGTTATCGAACAGAAGGAGTCCCCCAGCATCACTGGCGTGAGGACGATGCCCTGAATTTCTGAATACTGCCAGACATCTAATGAGAGTCTTATGTAGGAGAAGCCTGGGAAACACTGTGTTTCAAGAGTTTGATATAATGGAAAGAACATAAAATTCGGTATTCAAAAACTAGAATTCAAGATTTGACTCACATTCTGGCTTTGTAGACTCTGTAGATGAGTAACTTACTTCATCTCTCTAAGCTTCCATCTGTGGGTCAAGAAATATTTAGTGAATGTCTATTTTATACTGGGCATTGGGCCAGGCTCCTGGGACAATCACAATGCAAGACCCAGTCTCCTCTGAGTAAACATGGGACATCATAATGAATGAGAAAGATCCATCTTCCTCTTTTCAAAGCCTACTGGTTAGCCTTAGTTTACCAACCTATACATTAGGTACACTAACACTACCTGTCTTGTTGTTTTATGAGAATCAAAGGTGATCATGAATAGAAAAGCACTTCACAGACTGTAGTTCTTTCCAGTTTCCCTTGCTGGGCCTGACTGGCAGCCGCTCACCACAGGCCCTGTATGTGCACTTTCACTGCATCATCCAGCCACCTTTGACAAGACTTCATAGATACTGTCCTGGGCAGCAGCACAGCTTCCTTCCACAGGTGACGTTACCTCACCCAAGCTCCCCCATTTTGAGCAATGATCCTCCCCAGACCCTTCTGTTGGGTGCTTTCTGTCCTCCTTACCCACAGGAGCCAGACCCTCAGATGCAGCTGCATACTTCTAGCTTCAGCTCCTGCTGCTGCTCTTTCTGTTCTATTTCTGGTCCTGTTTGCCTGTTCCCTGTGCAGGAGGAAATCTGTAGACTGCCCTCCTAGGATTAAGTCAAAGGATACCTACAGTAACTACAAGAAGTGTGTCTCTGAGGCCCAGTCAGTCCTCTGAGCCCTGCCTTTCTAGAAAAGTGCCTTAATAACATCAGTTTTCCTCCAGACTTGCTCAGGACCAGCAATATTAATGTCTTATGGCTACTCTTACAAATTATCAGAAACTTAATGGTTTAAAGATCTTCTCAGGTGGTGCTAGTGGTAAAGAACCAGCTTGCCAATGCAGGAGACGTTAAGAGATGACGGTTCGATCCCTGGGTAGGAAAGATTCCTTAGAGAAGGAAATGGCAACCCACTCCAGTATTCTTGCCTGGAGCATCCCCATGGACAGAGGAGCCTGGTGGGCTACAGTCAATAGGATCACAAAAAGTCGGACATGACTGAAGTGACTTAGCAAGCATGCAATGGCTTAAAACAACATAGATTCATTATTGAACAGTTCAGGAGGTCAGAAGTCTAAAATGAGTTGGGGACTGTATTCCTTCTGGATGAAAGTTGAGGAAGAATCCTTTTTCTTGCCTTTTCTGGCTTCTGGAAGTGGCCTGCATTCCTTCTCTCACAGCCTCTCCAACACCATCAGCTGCTATGCTGTCACTTTACATGGAACTGTGTCCACCCCCCTGATTTTGGATGTTCCCTTGACTTAGATTTTAATATACAGTGCATTGCATTGAACTGTAGATTACAGTAGGGAATTACCAATTATTAATTTAGTGAGGAAATACACAATTTAAAGAATAAATGGAATTTTTAAATTGATACAAATAGCATGTAATTAAATGATCTTCAAATCTGTTTCTCTCTGACCTCTGATTCATCTGGAGTCATCATCACATTTTCTCTGACTCTGGCTCTCCTGTCTCCCTCTTTCACTCACTAGGATCCTTGTGATTCCATTAGATGCATCTGGAAAATTCAGGATAATCTCACCTGTGAAGTCCCTTTTGCCATGTCAGTTCAGTTCAGTTCAGTCACTCAGTTGTGTCCAACTCTTTGTGACCCCATGAACTGCAGCACGCCAGGCCTCCCTGTCCATCGCCAACTACCACAGTTTACTCAAACTCATGTCCATTGAGTTGGTGATGCCATCCAACCATCTCATCCTCTGTCATCCCCTTCTCCTCCTGCCCTCAATCTTTCCCAGCATCAGGGTCTTTTCAAATGAGTCAGCTCCTCACATCAGGTGGCCAAAGTACTGGAGTTTCAGCTTCAGCATCAGTCCTTCCAATGAATATTTAGAACTGATTTCCTTTAGGATGGACTGGTTGGATCTCCTTGCAGTCCAAGGGACTCTCAAGAGTCTTCTTCAACACCACAGTTCAAAAGCATCAATTCTTAGGCACTCAGCTTTCTTTATAGTCCAACTCTCACATCCATACATGACTACTGGAAAAACCATAGCTTTGACTAGACAGACCTTTGCTGACAAAGTAATGTCTCTGTTTTTTAATGTCCTGTCTAGGTTGGTCATAACTTTTCTTCCAAGGAGCAAGCGTCTTTTAATTTCATGGCTGCAGTCACCATCTGTAGTGATTTTGGAGCCCAGAAAAATAAAGTCTGTCACTCTTACCACTGTTTCCCCATCTATTTGCCATAAAGTGAGGGGACCAGATGCCATGATCTTGGTTTTCTGAATGTTGAGTTTTGCCATATAAGGCGACATATTCACAAATTCTGGGGGTTAGGACTTTTTTGGTGGCTCCATTTTACCTGCCACACCAAACCCACAGGCTTCCTAGCCTCTCAAGGAGCTCTTCTTTCAACCTTCCAGGGTGCCACACAGGTTTCCAGAGGCAGTGCCCCATCTTGATGCTGTGGTCTGAAGAGCGACTTGAGCCATGAAACTATCCAGATTCCAGAAGTCATGGCTAAATTTTGGGGAGTGGGTATATCTGTTAAGGCTGATGAGGATTTCTGTGGCTAACAATTTCTGTGTCAGGTACATGGCTATCCTTTGTGTTGGATATACCTACACACAGTCGTGTATCAGAGTGGGAACGAGCCTTAGTGATAATCTAGTCTAAAACACTGACCTTACAAATGAGGAACCTACAGCCCAGAGAGGTAAAGTGACATCCCTTATGGCAGAGTTGCAATGAGTCCAGGTCCCTTTTCCCTCCAACTCTTGTCCTCCTTTCTTACTCCACATGCTCCATGGGCAGGATTATTAGATTCAGCTAAGGAAGGGCATAATCATCACCAGACAACCACAATCCATCCCTTCCCAGTGAAGGCTTCCCATAGACGGCAGAAGAAACACCCTGGAAGAGGCCTATACTGATGGGGAGGCAAGAAATACTTCACTAGATACCCCGAGAGCATGCCACCTCATTAAGGCAAGTTCTTCTCTGGAGCTCAAGTTCCAGCTGCCAGGCTGGCACCAGAATCTCATTAGGATGAAATAATCACAAGTCACAGCTTGTTGAAAGGTCAAGACCGAAGGCCCAGTGACCTCACTTCTTGGGAGACGAGGGTTACATTTCTGTACGCAGAATCAGGGAACCAGTGTGGCCTCTCATGGTGAGTTCCAGGGGAAGGACAGGGATAAGAGGCCACAAACAGCACCACTGACTTTAGTATGATAAGAAGTGTGTTCAGATGAAGCACATGAGAATTCCCTGGTAGTCCCATGGACAGGAATCTGCCAGCCAATGTAGAGGACATGGGTTCAATCCCTGGTCCAGGAAGATTCCACATGCTGTAGGGCAACCAAGCCTGTATGCCACAACTACCGAATCGTGTACTCTAGAGCCACGCATCACAACAAGAGAAATCTGCATACTACAGCTAAAGAGTATCCCCCATTCACTGCAATAAGAGAAAGCCCACACACAGCAATGAAGGCCCAGCTCAGATAAAAACAAATACATTAATTAATTGAAAGTAAAGTTTAAAATCCCATTAAAAAAAAAAAGTGGGTGTATCAATTTACATTGCAACAGGGTTCCCTTTTCTCCACTGATGGCAGTAGTCAACACAACATTGTAAAGCAATTATTCTTCAATTAAAAAAACAAAAAACACACAACTACCCGCAATCCTTCTGTTACATCTGAAGGGGCAAAGATTGAATTGAAATAGGAATGTGAATTGAATTGAAATGTGTTGATGTCATTCATAGTTTTGTGCTGCACTTAGTCCCTGGGTGAATTCCTGAACCTTATGCACAAGCGATTACCCTTTGTAACCCTCCAAGCATAAATCAAGCACAAATAGGGTCCAGCAGGGGTGCTCTGGATTTGTGAGCTGAAGCCAACTGTTGGTGCCCTCTACCATACCCAGCAGGGCAGGCTTGCCCATTTGTTTGTCTCACTCCAGCCAGCACCACAGGCTTTTTTGGTGGTTGTTGTGGCAGAAAATAGCTAACATGTTCCCTCCCCCAGGAAAGTCTAAAATAATTCAATAAGACATACCTTCAAATGAGAATTTTTATCCCCTTATATTAAAAAATAATGATGCTTTATCTTATTATAAAAGTAATACATAATAATGGACTCAAATTTGAAAATACTAAGAGTACACAGAAGAAAATAAAAATCACTGAAAATTGAGTCATCTAGAAATAACTTCTGCTATGTTAGTATATCTCCTTATAGACTTTTTTCTTACGTACATACACATTTTTCTCTTTTACAAAACAATTTATGTAACATACATTGGTTAATCTTTTGAAACAAATCTAATAATAGGCCTTGAATACGTTCCCATGTTATTGTTTTTACATGGCATACATATAATGGCTGCATAATATTTAAGTATACTGCCTGCAATGCAGGAGACAAAGGTTTGATCCCTGGATTGGGAAGATCCCTTGGAGAAGGAACTAGCAACCCATTCCAGTATTCTTGCCTGGGAAATCCCATGGACAGAGGAGTCTGGAAAGCTACAGTCCATGTGGTTGCAAGAGTCAGATATGACTTAGCAATTAAAAAACAATAATATTTTATTTAACTAAATCCTTATTATGTGAGCATTTAAATGAATTCTAGTTTTTCACTACCAAGATACCTTTTTAGATAAGCTGTAGAAAATATTTGGTTGCAACCCTGTTCCTCAGGTCTTAGAGTAATCTTAGAGAAAAATATCTTTTGATTCTTGAAGGTGAGTTAGTATGTTAATAGTACTTAGACAGGAAGTGACTTCTTCCTCTTCAAACCATATTGACTCTGAAAAAAGAGACTAAATGGTCTTTGAAACTCAGAGAGACCACAAGAGCTAAACCTATCTGTAAGGCCTTCTTGATGGAGAGTACCCAGCCAGCATAGCTCAGGAGACAGGGAGAAATCTGCCCAGGCAACTTCCTAAAGGACTGGAAAGGGACAGATTCATCAATGACTCGGGCTGGGTGACATGTCTTAGCAAATCCTGAAGTTCAGTTCCATTTATAGAGGACAGATGTCCTGCAGAGGCTCCAAAGTATGTGCATGATTACATTTATTTTAAAGAAGTAAGAAGCAAAATAAGCTTTACCAATAATATTATATAGCTAGAAAAAATATATATGCATATAATTGATGAATACACACATAGCAAGAGTGCTCAGAAATATTTTACTAATGGGGAATATAATAAAATAAAGTTTAGAAACCACTGCCTTAAAACAGAAACTCCATAGTAGACAGAGGGAACAGAATAGGTGGGGAGATTCTGGGAACCACTTGGCATAGACAGTCCCAGTTTGGACCACCGCATTTGACACACATGAAAAGAAACATCGTTCTATTCTGGAATGTGTGTGTGTGATTCCAATTACATTCTTCTAGTCCAGTTTGCCTATCTCTCTTGACTACTCTCCCAGCTTCAACAAACTGCTAAAACCAGAGGTCTTTGCTAAAGACCGCCCATAGAGACGAAGTGAGGGGAGCAATTACTGATCATGGGAGGGATTCTCCTGCAGAGCCTCCAGAAGGTGCCAACCACGCCATCACTTTGATTTCAGACTGCTGGCTTCCAGAAGTGGGGAAACATTAATTTCTGTTGTTTTAAGTCACCCAGTTTGTGTTTACTTGTTGCAGCAGCTACAAGAAACTAACACAAAAGGGTAAAACAGGAGTGAACCTAAAGACCAGATGACCCCATCTACGACTGTGGCCCCGTCACCCGCGGCAGCTTCGCTAGGCATCTCAGAGCTCCAGAACGGTATTCCTCAACCTTTTTGAAAACTATTATGCTACCTAGATAAACAGAAAAATCTCAGGAGCAGAGTTTCATTCAGGCCTCACACACAGAACAAAATAAAGCAAAAGCCTGAGAATCAGTGCCCTGGAGGAGAATTCAGTTGATACAAGAAGAACGTGAGCCCCTCCCAGCTGATTCTACTCCTGGTCTTACTGTGTATGCATCTGGATACATATGCATATGAAGGGCTGGGGAGGCGTTTGGGAGGGGGGCTGCTAATCTGCTTCCCATTTTAAAGCTAGGATTTAGCTAGAGATCAAAATCTTATCTTGCTGAAGAAGAAAAATATGTTCCCTTGACTGCATTCCAAAATACCGGAAGGAGTAGACATTGAACATGCCCCTGGCACTTCTTAAAAAGTCATAGAACGCCTCAACCTGATGATTCCTCAAGATTTTATTAATTTATAATATTATGTTCCATCAAGATCATCACTTTTTATTATCTTGCTGCTCTGCATTGTATCTCCCTTATTATTCTCAGCTACAGGGGCCATAAATTAAAATCATTCAGAATTTATACTCCTACAGTTCATTATCTATGATTGGTATTATCTCACCGCCTTCTCTGGCCCCTCTATATCCCCTGACAAGAAATATTGCAATAGAGTCTAAATACCATCCAACCAATAAATGTTGAGTTAAAAAAAAGGAGGTGGGGGGGAGTGGGAAAACCCTTTATTGAAGGGTACTCCATCACTCCTTCTTATCTCCATCAACAGCAATTCTTTCTGTCAAAATGACAGAGAAATAAGCTTCTAAACAGTTGAGAGTTAGGTCCTTGCTTTGCTCCTGTCTGGACTGGACATGTAATTTTCTCTTCCTTTACCTTCTTCTACTCTTTCCCTGCAGGTCAAGGGACTGATGCTTCACGAGAAGCAACCCTACTTCAGGGAACAAGCAGGTAGCAATGTAATCAATTGATTTCAAAAACAACAGGTGGTCCAAAAGCTACAAAAGCTGGGAGGCTGGTCTTTTGTTTCTAAGACTGATCAAGACAGAGTATAGATACCTCCACTAGACCCCAGGAAGAATAAACGCAAGTATCTGACAATGGTGAGATTCCCCCAAATTACATTTGGATGTGTTTGTTCACTAAAAAACTTGATAAAGTAAACTGGTGTATCCACAGAAGCTTTTGTCATGGTTGTTCCATCAATATCTTCAGAGATGTGAGATCCTGCCACACTAGGAAGAGCAATAATTTTTCAGAGAGATGGAAATTGGCAACACTTGCTAAAAAGTGGATATTCAAATCCTGACTGATCCTGAAAGAAAGCTGAATGCCAAAGAATTGATGCTTTTGAACTGTGGTATTGGAAAAGACTCTTGAGAGTCCCTTGGACTGCAAGGAGATCCTACCAGTCCATCCTAAAGGAAATCAATCCTGAATATTCATTGGAAGGACTGATGCTGAAGCTGAAGCTCCAATACATTGGCTACCTAATGTGAAGAACTCACTTATTGGAAAAGACCCTGATGTTGGGAAAGACTGAAGGCAGGAGAAGGGGACAGCAGAGGATGAGATGGTTGGATGGCATCACCGACTCGATGGACATGAGTTTAGCAAGCTCCAGGAGTTGGTGATGACAGGGAGCCTGGCATGCTGCAGTCCCTGGGATTGCAAAGAGTTGGACACAACTGAGCAACTGAACTGGACTGAACTGACTGATTCATATAATGGAAAAGTTCACATTTAGTGTATGTCCTGGCCTTGGGATCTAGCTTTTTAGAAACATAAAGCCCTCAATATATATCCACTTTCAGGACCACTGCAAAGTCAGTATTTCTTCCTCCCCTCCTCTCCTTCCTTTTTTTTCCCCCTCTCACGATACTCAGCATAACATGCAGATGCTAAAGATCATAAGACAGAGCATGCTGCTGCTACTGCTAAGTCGCTTCAGTCATGTCTGACTCTGTGTGACCCCATAGACAGCAGCCCACCAGGCTCCCCTGTCCCTGGGATTCTCCAGGCAAGAACACTGGAGTGGGTTGCCATTTCTTTCTCCAATGCATGAAAGTGAAAAGTGAAAGTGAAGTCGCTCAGTCATGTCCGACTCTTAGAGACCCCATGGACTGCAGCCCACCAGGCTCCTCCATCCATGGGATTTTCCAGGCAAGAGTACTAGAGTGGGGTGCCATTGCCTTCTCCCAAGACAGAGCATAGGGGAGGAGAAACAGGTCAGAGTGTGGCAAAACACAATCTATTGGCACTGCTTTAAAATTGTTTAAAAATGTAAAAAGCATTGATTTTCAAAGTTATAAAGCCTGACACCACCATAGCTGTGGATAATTGCCACTTGTCCTTCTCTCCTCACTCAGTGAAATTTGGTCATAATTCAACAGTTATTAAATTAAAAACCTATGATCAAAAATGCATGTTTACACAGGACGACTTCAATGGGTTAGGAATTGGGATCCAGAGACATCACTAGCAATGGCTGAATGTGAGTAAGCCTGAAAAAGTGTCCACACCAATAGTACAAGAAACCTAAGAATCACCTGAGAAACTTATACAATCATAAAATAAAACAGAGCCCCATGGAAATCAAAGTTGCGATGACATACTGTATTTCATCTGCCAGATGACCAAAAATGACAAAGTCTGGCAAAACCCAATACTGGTAAGGATGTAGAATCCTGGATGCACTAATACATCATTAAAGGGAATATAAGTTGGTGCCACCACTTTGGAAAATACATTGGATTATGTATTGAAACGGAAGGTGAACCATGTTGACCCAGAAATTCCACCCCAAGTTCTATGCTCCAGGGAAACCCATGGACATGCACACACTCTAAGAGGCATGTAGTGGTGCTGTTGGTAATAGCATAAACTCAGAAACAACCCAAATATCTAATAACAGTGGAAGAGACAAACTGTGGTATTTTCATGTAATGGATCCAATACAAAACGAACCACAGCTATATGTATTAAAACAGGCAAATCACAAAACACTATTCCATTTATACAACAGGTTGCAAATCTAATCAATATGCTGTTTGAGGCTATATACATAAGGGGTAAGGCCATAGAGAAAAGCAAATGCATGATTAAACACAAAGTATGGGGTAATGGTTACCTCTGGGGAAAAGGAGAGATTTTTGATCTAGGTGGGAGAAGAAAAGGTTGTAAAGGAATTGACAACATTCAAATTCTTACACTTGGTGATGAGAATACAAGTACTGATTATGTTTTAATCTTTAATCCACACATATATATTATGTCTACTTTTTTGTACATGCTTGATTTTACAATAAAGTTTGAAAGTCTATAGATTCCTAGGCTCTACTTCACATCTACTGAATCAGAATCTTAGGTTATAGCATTTAGACAGTATTTGTATAAGTTCTCCAGAAGATTTTGGATGCACTATTGGGTAAGAGCCACTCACTTACACACACACACACCCCACATTACACATCGGTATCCAGGTGAAAGCAGCTTTAAATACAAATCATAGTCAAGAAATTTCAAGAGTGTCATAAAAATAGAAAAGGTCATCCTGGGAGAGTGTGTATAATAGAAAGAGGCCTCACAGTTCAGGGCTCCAGGCTGAGGGGGAAGCCTGGGAGCATTAGTTACTAGTTTTTAGTCCTCACCAATTTCCTTGAGCCCTGTTCCTGTGTGCTTCCCAGGAGCATCTGTCTGAGATAATCACCCTAAGAACTGGGCCCACAGCAGCTCTCACCACAGCTTTTGCTATAAAGACAGAGGCATGATAAGGTGGAGAGTATTCCTGTCTATGATTCATGAAGGCAGACATCTAGACCTGTAGACCCACATGTATAAGCTGATTGTCAGCAAGTTGCTTCCCCTCTCTGAGCCCTGGTTTTCTCATCTGCCCTGTTGCCCTCGCAAAATTGGAACCCAACGAGACAATGCAGTTGGAAGGGCTTTGCAATTGGAAGTACTACTCTGCCATGCCCAGTAAATCCAGTACTATGTCAGTTATTATTTCTTCCTAAAATCTAAAAATACAGGCTGTCAATGCTGGATCGGTAGAATTTTCTGGGTCCAAGGAATTGGGAGCTCTAAGATTTGTCTTAGAGAGACCTGAGAAAGGATTAGGTCTTAGTGCCTCTGTATCTCTTTCTAAAAACTCGGCAAATATTTATCAAGCATCCATCACTTATCCTGAGCCTATCTTTTCCAGTACTGATAATTCAGAAGAAGATGTTCATAAACAGCTCAGAACTACTGGAAGCACCTTACAGAACTAATATGCAGTCTGAATAGTCATTAATGGCTTTGAAACTAACATTTAACTCAGTTATACAACATACTCCAAATTAGGATTGCCAGATTCAGCAAGTAAAAATGCAGAACACAATAACATTTGAATTTTTTAGGATAATTGGAATAATTTTTCAGTGTAAGTATGTCCCAACTACTTACATGAGACACACTTATACTAAAAAAATCATCTGTTGTTTAAAGCTCAAATTTAACTGGATGTCCCATGTTTTAGAGATGACACCATTCCAAATAAACAAACAGGTTAACATTTTTTTCAACATCTTACATTTGGAAATCTGCGTGAAAGAGAGCTATGAAATCCTATTTCTAAACCCTTCAATCCAAAGGGTTGGATTGATCTTGAAACTGAACTTGTAGCCTCCTCTCCCTTGTATACTCCAAGGCATGGAAAGGCACAGATATTAAAAACAGGTTTCAAAGGAAACAGGACAGAACAGGGATGGAGAAGTCACAAATTTCAAACAGAAACAGACATCCCATCCTCATCCTGGACCACTCAGGACACTTTGCATTGTCCTCTACCCTTACCTCTGGGCATTTCCTTGGAATGCTCCGCCTCAGGCCCATCCAACAGGTCCATCTGAGAGGCCTCCTCAGAAGAAACATGGCGCCAGGACCAGCTCTGGTTCCCGAGGTTGTGCAGTGGGGGGGAATACTCCAGCTCACAGGGGAAGTCAAAGCTGCACTCCAGACCTGCAAGGAGCAGTCCATGGTCAGTGGAGCAAACTGTCTCCCAGATGTGACCTTCCAGCCCCACTCCACTCCAGGAAGTTGGCCTCCATCTCATCCAGGTGTGAGGAGCTATAAATTTCACAGGCAGCTTAGCTCCATATGGATGAGAAGGAGACTAAGAGATAAAAATAGAGTGCTTTGTATAACTCGGATTATGAGAGATGTCTTCAGAGAAGGCAAGTAGAAAAAAAGAGCTAAGAGGTTGAACCATGAAAAGATTTGCATCCTGTCAAGTTACTTGGCGACATGAAGAAGGCTTGAGGTCAACAGGTCAGAGCTGGGCTTTGCAACCAGAAAGGTGTGAATCTAAGTCAGGCAAGAAAATTAACCTCTCTGGCTTCAACCATCCTCTCTTGTACATTAGGGATGATAATTTCTACCTCTGGAGATTGCTGTAAGAACCAGCAGGATAACACAATATCTACACACACAACTGGTGCACAACTGATGCTCAGCAAAAATTCTTATCAGGTTCCTAAATAAGAAGAGGAGGCCAAAGGGAACTTAGGCTTCTCACAGCCCTGTTTGCCAACCATATCATCTATTCTTCAACCACCCTCCAGGGAGGAGCGCAAAGGCTAGGATAGCTAATCTGAGTTTTATTTTCTCTTGGAGAGGGAATAGGGAAGGTCACTGATTAGGGAGAGAGAGAAGAGGCAAGAAGAGGCCGTGCTCTGGGACTTTGTATCATCTTTTCTGGGCTTCTTTGCAAGAATCATCACTGTGTCCAATCCTTTCACATCTGCTGCCCTACTTTTAAGATATACTCACCTTCTATTTCCCTTGCCTTGCTCATTATTTTCTACCCAAAGTGGCTGAAGGCTCTCAATGCTTGCTCATGGATCAATAGAATATGTGTCAAAAAGCAAATTAGTCATCTACTCTTTACTTCATCATCTCCATCTCCTTTTTGCCCTGGAGATGTGAAGAAAGGGAAAATTTGATATAAAGACCATTGAATGGGACTTTGGGGAATTTTGTTGGTATCCAGGCTTCTCACATTTGGTTGGTATCTTCTTCTCACATGTAGAACTTGGTGCCCTCATTCATAAATAAGAGGTTTAGACTCAATGATTCTAGAAACAATTACCCAGAGAAACCTAGGTTCCAGCTCCAACTTTGCCATTGATTTGCTGGTTACCTTGAATAAGCCACTTTACTTTTCTGGGCCTTAAGTTCCTCAAATACAGAATGAGACCCACACTAGATGTCTTCTAAAGTTCCTTCTTGATTTGACTTTTTTAAGATTCCAAAGTCCTTACTCTTAGAAGCATTATAACTAATTTATTAAATCAATCTGTTTGGTGGTGCTAATGGGTAGTTTTAGTCGCTAAGTTGTGTCTGACTCTTGAGACCGCATGGACTGTAGCCTGCCAGGCTCCTCTGTCCATGGCTTTCCCAGGCAAGAATACTGGAGCGGGTTTCCACTTCCTTCTCCAGTGGATCTTGCCGACCCAGAGATTGAATCTGCGTCTTTACAACTGAGCCACCAGGCAAGCCACTAATGGGTACTAACTCCCAATTATCACTGTGCATTTTAATAGCTGCTTCTGGAGCTACTGTTACCTTGATCTCCAAGACAAGTTCTCTGCTGGGAATTCCAGAAGGCAGAGGAGTAGTACCAAATCTAGTGCAGATAGCCAGTCACTGGAATGTCCTTAGTAACACCATAGAAGCTGGCCCTGCCCTGGAGTAGGAGTAAAATAATTCCCAATGACGCTGGCCAAACTAAGTTTAGGGGGGAAGAAAAAAATCCTTCAATTACCCTTCTATTAAGTATCTTTCTACTTCTCAACCAGCAGAGATTTATGTGCCAGCTGCTCTCCAGAGCTGCCATCCTCCTGGTCCTAAGGTTAATACCATTCGCCCTTTCATGATTCAGACAATTCACCTTTATAATGTCAAGCTGAAACAGGCAGAGCTAGGCTTGTTTGAGTTGACATGCCACTTGCTGCCTACATATTTTATCAGCCTTGAAGACTTTCTACATGCTTCTGGGGGCTGAGCTACTGCTATGAGCTAGTATCCATGAATTGTAGGCTGCCTTAATCTTCAAGACTTGCTTGCTAGGTCCCCAGTTTCAATAACAGAATGCAAAGAGGAGGAAAAAAAACCAACATTTTGTACTTTGTAGCACAAAATTATCCTTATAATGAAATGTATCTTATAATGAAAAGTATAGCCATTAAGCCTGGCTCCTCTGTGGATGATCAAAAAGACCCAACCACATTAGCGGAAGATTAAGTCAGAAGGTGGCCACCTCCACCCCACATCAACAACTATCGGTGCCTTTCCCAGAGCTTCAACTTCTGAAGCCCATCTTCCATCTTGACTTTTCTTCTCCAATTAGAGTCATCCTGCTTCCACGTGGAACAGAAGGGTGGCATGCCAGCTCAGACACTGCCTAGCAAACATGCTCTGTGCGCATGTTACACAAACAGACAACAGAACATTCAATTCCAGCCTCAAGTATCATCAATCCTTGAATCTTTGAACTCTGGAGAGACTGATGATCAGTTGTGTATGGATCAGATTCTGCCTAGTAAAACAGGCCAGGCAGATATTCCTATTATCAAATAGGTTTGTTTTGAAATTCATACTCTGAGGCAGCTTCTCTTCAGCTGTCAAAGATGTACTTTGTGCTTTAAATAGAAATGGAGCCAACATTATTGCTTATTTGGGGTGAAATTAGATTGGGCTTTTCTACATTCTGATTTAATTTCTTATAAAATTTCAACACAGGTTTCTTCTGACCTAGCTTTAGTGCCTTTTGAGCAATAATATCTGGGACTTGTCTTCTCTAAAAATGGCAGATTAAGTCTCATTTTCCTAAGCCTTTTCTGAGTTTCTAGATCTAGGGTGTTTCTTGGATCTCTCTCTTCAGCCCTCCTTGACTCTGTCCCCAGGAGATGGGTGCTATAGAGTCTCTCTTACAAATAGGACTCAGAGGAACTAAGGGCTTCAGTGAAGTGCTCAGCCTTAAGCAACCCAAAATGGCTGAACAGGCCCATACCCAAGGGGAGGTGTAGAAACAAACATTCAATAACCCCAGTTGTCGGCCAGGGACTGTGCCAAAGAGATTTCTTATATCACTATATTTAATCTGCTGAACAAATTGAGAAGTGAATTGTGTTTTCTCTTTAAAGCTGAGGAAACTGAGACTCAGAAAGTTTACTCTACTTGTACAAAGATGAAAGGACTGCCCTGAGGCAGAGCCAGAATGTGACCCAGGGCCGACTAACGCTGAAGAGCTCACAGCTCCACAGCTTCAGAATTTTAATCCAGGGCCAACAGATCAAATTAAATAATATATGAGAAAGCTATGAAGTGCTATGTTTTGGTTATTATTAGATACTATGTCTGTAACTTTGTCATGTCCATAAAGGCTGCTATACTACCCTAAGGGGACAGAGCTATATTTCATCTGTGTCAGGTCCAAAACTGTACTTTTCACATATCTGTTTGGAACCAGGAGAATCTAACCACTGAGAAAGAGCAATGAGAAAAAGACTTTCCAGAACCTGCTAATCACATAGTTGAAATCACTGTGACCAACAGAAAGTCACTTCCATCATGGAAGAAAGATAAAGTAATGGAATCTTCTGGAAATAATTGGCCTGCTGAGAGGAGTGTCAAGTGCTTTCAAGGGAAAGGTCTTGGTAGAGCAGTGAGGGTGACTCCAGGCTCACTCCTGCACACAGCAGCTGAAGGGCCTCAGAATGTCCATTCCTTTTTCTGCACCTGGCTTTCTGCAATTTGAAAATGATGGAGCATAGTCCCTCTCTGATGCTCTCCATTTCTGAATTCGGTGATTCTATAGAGCTCACCGTGAGCCAACACAACCTTACAGACTGTTGGTCCCCTCACTCTGTCTGCCTCTAAATGAGGGCCTGCTGTTATCCCTAATGGGTTCCCCAGGAAAGGAGGTGGAATGTGCATCACACTCCATAGGGACTCAGTTTGCCTCAAGATTCTCAAAGAATTAAGAAGGAGAGTTCAGGCAGATTTTACAGATGACTGCCAGGGTGAGTGTGTGTGTGTGTGTATTCACACATTTTTATCAGTCTGTACCCATATTCTTAAATCTTCCAGGATATGAGTTACATTTCTAAAACTGAATTAACAGCTTCAAGAAATTGTTCTAGTATAAAATACAGCCATTCAGAAGAACTGTTCAGTAACCCATCAGAAAAACCCTGTGGTGGCCCTTCCCAGAGAGATGCCCAGTTCCCTTGGCTGTGGTGAGTTGGCAGTGACCAAGCGCTTTGAGACTGAATCTGGACTCTGGGAATGTGAGTGATTACCACAGCAATCTTGCTCAAGGCCTGAGCCTAGGAAGCCAGCTGTGGCTACTCTGGCAAAGGTGGGAATCTTCCCAGCCTGAGCCACAGGAAGGAGACTGCATGGAAGTTTCAGGCACTGTCCAAGCATAACAGGGATAGCAGATGTACTTTGAACTCTAGAGTCTTCTCTTGAGTGGACTTAGAAAGTCCCACAGTCTTCCTTTATATCCAAACTGACCTCAAGCTTCCCCAAATCCCTTAGATCAAGGTCCTTTGTACCTCCTTCACCCCAACCCTATAAATGCAGAGACCCCCCCACTAGTTTCCTAAGTCTCCTTTAGACAACCCAAATTAAGGGACCAACAGCCTCCTTTAGACTTTAAGACATGTCTTCTGAGGCTGGCTGGTTTCTAGAGGCCACAGGTGGCAGGTGTCAGCCTGGGCAGCTTCATAGGAGCCCATTGGATGATATTGCCCAGCCTCAACCCAGCACAAGGAGTGAAAGCAAAACCACAGAGTAAAAAGCAGAGTCATAGAAAAAAGAGAGAAACAGTATGTTTATCAACCTCGTGATACTTCACCCTTCTTCATTTTGTCTCTTATTACAAGTGTCCCAGGAGTCAAGCTTGGACTTACGTTCTCAACTCTGGCAGCAAGGAGTGTATGGTTATAGAAGAGCCCCAAGTAAGGGATCTCTCTGGGGGAGATGGAGAATAGTTCCAATGGAGGAATTATGAAATTCCTCCATTTCATAATGGATAGCATGTACTGAGAGTTTAACATGGTCAGGCACAATCACAGGCACCCTATATCATTATCTTATTGAGTTCCTATGAACTAAATGGGATTTGTATCTCAATTTGATAGAGGAAGACACTGGAGCTTAGAGAAATGAAGTCACATCTGAAGTTACTTGCTCACATAGGAAGTGACTGACTTGGTTTCCACTGACCTGCTTCCTCCATGGGACCCCAAGGCCTTGACATCAGTAGCTCACTAACAGGGAATTATGAATTGAAAAGGCAGCAGAAAGACTTCCCTTTGTTCAGAGCCACAGACACCAATAACAGTCAAGACCTGCAGTGAGGCAAGACAGGAATTGGGACAGGCAGGGTCAAGATGGAGGCCGGACAGGAAGCAAAGCACTGAGCTGTCCTTGAAGAGTGTCCTGCTCCCCCCTTCACAAAGCCAGACCTGGGATACCCTAGGCGAGGACTGAGTCAGTCTTGTCCATCCCCAAGAGCCAAGTCTTACTCCCAGTGGGAATGACTCAGAAAGTCAAACCTACAGCGGCATTGAAGTCCGGGACTCCATGTTGATGTCTGTTTTTCCTGATATCCTCTGTGGTATCCTTTGTGGTTCTTGGTAGGCTAAGGGTCTCCATTAAGGGAACTGAGAGTGGGATGGGCAAGGTTTTTGGACTATCTGGGGCCCACAAGAGAGTTTATTCAACTGTATGCTCAGCCCTGGGATCTGCATCTGAAAACAGAATTAACAGGTTTGCTACTAGTTTAACATATGGCAACATAATTGTGATTTTTGCCTTGGGGTTATTTTCCTCTCTCTAGTTTTCTTGATCCAGTGCTTAGCTGCCAGGATGCTGATAGCCTGACATGGGGCCTGAAATCTCTCATTTGCTGAATGGTGGTCTCTATGGTCCCACCCAGCTCTGCAGTCTTTTCCTATGCATACTTGCCCATAGGTCTTATTAAGCAACTTAACACCATCAGGATTGTTTCTCAGGGATAGAGCACAAGTCCTGAGATTTGACTCCAGTCCTGCTACTTGTCAGCTGTGCAGTGTGGGGCACTCTCTCCCTCTCTCTGAGTCCCAGCCATCTCAGTGATAAGACTAACTTCCCAGGACTGGTAGGAGGACTCAATGAGAATGATGCATGTCTTTAGAATGGAGAAATTCCTAATGCACATTAGCTGGTTCAGAATTTACTCATGCCCTTTTGAACACAGCTTTCTGTTCACCACAAGAAACAGTATTTAATGGGGCAGTCAACCAATAGCACATGACCATTTCCTCAGTATTTTGTTGTACCACAGGAAGGTTGGTGTTTCTGCCTTAAGGTGATATTCGCAGTCAGCTGTTAGAACTTGAAGCAACATTTAAGGTTGTTTTTCCCATTGGACAGGTGAAAACACCAAGACCCAGGCCAGGGAAGATTTACCCACGGTCATATGGCTGGTCAGGGAGTCCTTCACATACAGAGTAGAGGGCATCTCTCCTGGCTGTGGAGGCCTTTCCGAATGGCATCCTCTCCAGGCAGCACCAGGCCTGAGCTAGGTTGAAAATCTGTTACTGAATCACCAGCTCTCACCTCCTCAGGCTTGGCTTATTGGCACATTTAAGCTAAGGCTGTAATGATTCATGGGTGGCCTTACAAATGCCAATGTATTCCTGACAAGCCTGATTTGTGTATTCAATAAAGAACCATATGAAGCACCATACACATGTGGCAATTTTCTTGTAGGTGACCTTTAGAGGTCATAAAATAGAGCTTCATATTCGAAACTTCAGTTCATTAGATAAAGCTCCAGGAACCAGCAGTCTTGAAATACTGTCAGGCCTTAAGAATTGTATCCAGCTCAAGAGAACTCCCTTGGCTGCCACCAATCCTGGGGCACAAGGTGGGGTCTCCTTTTCTCAAGAGATTTCCCTGAACTTTCCAAATGTTGACCTCAAGATCATGAAAGACCCTGAGGACCATCTTAGAGGAAGACACTGAATCCAGAGACATAGAGGAGCTTGCCAAAGGATGCACAGTGGGTGAGTTTAGAAGTGTTCTAAATTCCAGCTCCTAACCTGGTAACTTTTACTATTATCACTCAAAGCTGTGAGTAACAAACAAGTAAAATGATATCTTAAAACAATTTTTAAAATTCTAAAAAATCCATACTGTGTTTTTCTGGATAAGCTGGCAAAAGCATACATAGCTAGGTTTCAAATATTCCACAATGATTTGATGGCTAAAATAATCTCCAATAAGGCTTCCTGGCCTCTTGCATCCTAAAAGTCCTCTTCTCCTGCTTTGTGGTGGTTGCTGGACAGCAAGTCTGTGAACAGGCCAGAAGCTATGTGAATACAAAGGGAAGAGAAAAGGGTGGTCTAAGAGTGAAGTGGGAAGATCCTCTTTGCCCTGTTTTATATCAAAGCCTCAGAGGGGCACCAGGGTGTCTGGGGAGTAAACAGAGACATAAGCTCCAAACTGGGGTCTGACTGCTCAAGGTGAAAACTTGCCTCTGTCACTCACTGGCTGTGCTATCTCAGGGCAAATTATTTAATTTCTGTGTGGCTCGATTTTGTTTTCACTTTAAAATGGGAATTAAAACAGGGGCCACCTCAGGGAATTATGAGGAGGATTAAATGCAATACACACATCAAGCACCTGGCATGGGGACTCACACACACAGTCTGATTCTTACTAAATGATGGCAAGCCTTGTTCTTGCTCTCCAGTTGGCTCCAGGCTCAGTCACCACAGAGCAGAAATAAAGGGGCGCATGTTCAGCAATGAAGGCAGAACTATGTGAAACCTTGTGGAAGCTCCTCCTCACTTTGACAGGCTGATCAAGCTTTCCTTTGGAAGCGAAGTCACGCTAGACCTTGAGTAAGAAGAGCTGGGTTCAAGCCCTGGCTTGAGATATTACTTCAAGAAAGTCCCTCAACCTCTCTAGGCCTCAGTTTCCTCATCTGAAAAATGAAGTAGTGGAATAAAATGATCCTCAGATCTCATCCATCTCCATCATCCTAAGACCAATTTCACCTTTGGGCATGGCTGAAACAAGCTTTCTAATCTGGCTCTAGCCAGCTGGTCAGCAGAATCCCAGGAGTCCTGACTTCCAGCTCAGGCTCCTTTCTCCTTTCTCCTCTGGGTTTTCTTCTTAAGGAGCACTTAGCCCACCAGTCATCTTCTATGTTAATCCACCAGCTACCGTCAACATTCTGGTCACACTCTTTATGAGATCTGCCCCCTGCTTGCCCTCCCCCACCACTGTTCACTTGGAGGGACCCCAGAACTGAAATCATTCACTTCCTCCCCACCAGCATCCTCCCTACAATGTATCTGGGAACCAACCACCAAATTTAAGACATCTGCTCAGCTCACTTATAATCAAGATGCAGCAAAAAAGGGCCAAGTCTCCTTCAATCAATCAATTATATAAACACAGCCTCAGAAGAGTCTCAGAGGAGGGTGTGTGTGTGCATGCATGCCCACAAGGGTGGAAGATCAGCACAGAAAGCTCAATTCTCATTTCCCTTATCTGTGGCCGTAACAATATTACAGATTGAAGAAATGGGACTTGGCTCTTCATTCCAGAACAGAAAATTAGAAATAATTTAAATTCTGAAGTTAATAGCCTCTTCATTTTACAGATAGGAAAACTAAGGCTCAGGAAGGTGAAATAACTTGGCCAAAGTGGCATAGCCCAGGTTCTGGAGAAGCAGAAAGCTAAGACTAAAGTCTAAATTGGACGTCTAGGCCAGTTTTCTGCCTGCAATTTTCAGGAAGCGTTTATGCAAAACATGGTATCTCTAACAGAATGAGGCCAGATCTGGAGAGCATGGTGAAAACATGCTCTTTGTACACTGCTCAGCATGGTATCCACCCAAATGAGACCATTCCTGAAACTAGATGGTTGGAGGAGATCTCTGAGTAGTGTGGCAGCCCCAACAACCGGAGAAGGCTGAGGGTCCTGGGAAGTCTTGACCTCATGCAAGGTGGCCCTTCCCACTCGCTCATCTGTCTCTGCTGGTGAGGACCCCCTGAGTGTTGGAGGTGAACATGAGGTTCCTCCCTGGTGCCAATCTCAGAACACAGGCTTTCCTAACACAGACTCTGTGACCTTCAGAAACTCCTAATCTGGCGGGAAGAAAGACTTACTCACACCTGACTTTCACCATAAGCAGACCTGGGGAAGCCATGGGAACACAGAATAAGAGAGACCTGCCTGGAAGGATCACGGGCTCATGGAAGAGGCAACTTTTGGGCTGCAGTTTGAAGGGTGAAAGGATTTTGACAGATGATAAAGATTAACTAGGAAGGTTAAGAATAGAGGAAGGAATGAGGTTATTCCAGGGAGGGTGAGGAAGTAGTTTGCTTATTTTCATGGAGTCATGTGGATTTTGAAGCTGGACTTCTCAGCATTAAATCCCAGCTCAGAGAGTATCATGGTTCAGGATAAAGTGTTCTCAGGTTCCAGAGGACAAAACTAGGGACTTAAAGAGTTTTAAGGAAAAATATTCTAGCAAATAGTCATGCCACCAAAATGCAGGCTATTGGCCCCTCAATGGAGCAGCTCTCATTCCTCTTCAGAGAGCACTAGGGAAGCACCTATGCTCCAGCACATGGAACTCTGTCCTCACAGCTAATCCTGACAGTGATGCTCTCAATTAGGAATCATGACCATTCCCACTCTTCAGATGACAAAGAGAATCAAAGACGGTGGTTGTCACTGATGGTAAAATAACAACACTCTTAAGAATCAGAGCTGAGAATGAAATTCACATCTCGATCCCAACTGAGCTTCTTCCCCATCATTCAAACAGAGGCTGGAAGATGTCTTGCTTCCATGTCACAGAGGAGATTTTAATAGGCAACTAGGAGGTGTATGAAAGATCTATGGTTTCTAAGCCCAATCCTACAGTCCCCACATCCCAGAATCTTGTTTTTAAGCTCTCCAGGGGACTTCCCTAGTGGTTCAGTGGTTCAGTGGCTCAGACTCCGCATTCCCAATTCAGGGAGCCTGGGTTCAATCCCTGGGCAGGGAACTAGTTCCCACATGCCACAACTAAGAGTTTGCATGCTGCAGTTAAAAGACCCTTCATGATGCAACGAAGATCGGAGATCCCACTTGCTGCAACTAAGAGCTGGCACAGCCAAATACATAATCAAACGAATATTTTAAAAATTATTTTAAAAAGAAGCTCTCCAGGTGATGGCGAAGCAACTAGACTGAGCTTGTATGTGAGCTTACCCACATCAGGATGGTACTGACCCTACACTGATGTAACCTTTAGGGCAGCAAGAACCGCCAGGCTGACAGAGACCCACAGAATTAAAGTGATAATGTGAGTAAAGCAATATTTGGGAGTAACATGTGAGGAAATGCTTTGTAGCTCAAGTACTGAGAAAATATCAACCACCACCCAGGGGGCAGGAGCAGGGGACAGTTGTAGGGTCTGCCAAGCAGGTGGCCTGGGTCTGAATCTCAGCTGTGTTACTAGCACTGGGCAGATCAATGACCTCTCTGCGCCTAATTTACCCGCTGTAAGATGAGGCTATTTGATGAGACTGCTGTGGGCCCCGAAAGCTCACCATTTCTGTGAATTTCTCACAGACCAAATTATTCTAGTCATCTATTCAAATGAGCTGGTTAAAGTCTTGTTAATCTGAGGTCTGTTCTGTCATGAAGTTCTGCCCCTGAGGTAGGTCTTCACATAACATTTCACTTTAAGAGGATTTCCTCTCATTTTTATCACTGTTGATCAGTCATTTTCCTGCATATGTTTTGGACACATGTCTTTCTAGACTGGTTAGAAATGCTCTGTATACAATATCTCAGATGTCCCAAAGCTGTCAAAACAAAAATTCCTCAGCTCACTCATGTCTGCTGAATGTGCTTTTTCAGATTGAGATTTTTTTTTAAAAAGCCTGCCCTAAGTAGTTAAAGTCACAGCTTTTCTTTCTAAATGAAAATATGTCCAGCCTAGGAACTGTTCTCCCCTTACACACATGTCTTTCCTGATTAATACAACATTAGGAGTAACAGGGCTTAAGGGAACATCCATACCTTTTACTAAAATAGAGATCCCCAGGGGCAGAAATGGCTGGGAACTGAGGGACTTGAGTATACTCCTGGCTGGCCCCTGGACCGTTCAGCACATGCTGTAGTTTCATCCAGGGTATGTTTAAGAAAACACTGGGGATGCAGAGGAAACAGGATGTGGATTATTGACCTCTAAGAGCTTCCAGTTTAGGAATCAGGATGATTCAGGGTCATACATAACTAAGATATGAAGAAAGTGTGACACAGACATGCAAAGTGCTGCAGAAAGACATTATATAACTTTTCTTGCTGAGAAGATGGGAACAGTGAGGTCTACAACCTTGTAGATTATCCTAATTTGGGGTTAATTTGGTCACTAGCTGTGGGGTGTGAATGCTCACTACATGGTTTCCAAAAAGACACTCTAATAGGCAGACAGTATCTTTGCTAAAGTTGAAAGTCTTATTTCCCAAGTAAACCTTCCTATAGGTTTGACAGTTCATCAGATCCAGGGGTACAGATACAAAACAATCATACCACAAGTGTTTAAGCAGCACCATTCAGACGGATATTCAGAACCACCTTAGACCTGTGACCTATGATAAAAGTGAACTAGGCTAACTGATGAACCTATCTGCAGGGCAGCAGTGGAGACGCACACACAGAGAACAGGCTTGTGGACACAGTGGGGGAAGGAGAGGGTGGGGCCAGTCGAGAGAGCAGCACTGAAGCATACACATTACCATACATAAAGCAGATAGCCAGTGGGAATTTGCTGTGGGACACAGAGAGCTCAACCTGGTGCTCTGTGACAACCTAGAGGGGCGGTATGGGCTGGAGGTGAGAGGGAGGTTCAGGAGTGAGGGGATATATGTATACCTATGACTGATTCACGCTGATGTATGGCAGGAGCCAACACAGTATTGCAAAGCAATTATCCTTCAATTAAAAATAAATTAATTAAAAAGGAAATAAATAAATTTTAAAAGTAGGCTAGAATCTCTATGAGGGGCAGGAGCAAAGAGCTTGGCAAACTGTAGACACCCACTGTATGAATGAATGTACAATAGATAGATAGATGAAAAGTCATATTTAACATCTCTACCTTGGGTTGAATAAATTAGACCCATCCATGACTGCTTTAACAGGTGACCTAGTTTACAGTTGGACCATAAAAAGGATGAAATACAAATTAGGAAAGTAATTTGGTTCGTTAGAAACATCAGGAAAGCCCCAGGTTTTGTGGAGCGGGTATCACGAGATGGGATTCTTGGAGAATTTGGGATGCTCAAGAAAAAAACCGTTCCCTGTACAAGTCAGAATCTTTTCAGATTTCAAGAGGGGGATGATGCAACCCTAGTATTATCAAAAATTTTCATTAACTTTCTCCATAAAAAAAAATTACAGGGAGAAAGAAACATCAGTGTAGCCTGGGTACTCAGAAAAAGGCCTGAGGTAGAAGCAGGGACTGAGCTGGGCTTTGCAAGCCAGAGCAGTAGGATCTAGGGAGACAGGTTCAAGGAAAGGAAAACAAATTAACCAGGGACAAAATGGAATGAGAAAGAAGGAAACACAGGGGAAGGAGGGGAATGTAAAAGAGAAAGGGTATTTACCGGAATGACAGTGCTTGTTCTCTAGGCAGCTTTGACACTGCTGGTGACTCCCGCATGTAAAATTCTCATCCCTTCGGAACCCGTGGCCGTTCCACCTTCTGGTTCTCCTCCTATCCTTTCAGTTTCTCCACCTCTGACTGTTTGTCATGCTCCTCTTCAATCACAGCCTCCATCATAGTCTGTGCTAACCACTCTCTATCACACCTGTCTCCTCAAAGCCAAGACAGATGTACAGTTCTCTACTGACCATCTTTACCTGGGTGTCCTGAAAGCACTTCAAATGTAACTGGTTCAATACAGGTCTCGCCATTGTCTCCTCTCTCTAGATGTAATAGTCCCCACCTCTCCTTGTCAAGTATTTCTCCTCCTCCATCCTCTGATGGTGGGATCTTCATCTACTCAATTACTCAAGCTGGACTCTCCTACAAGGGCAACCTAGTCATTCTCACCTTATAGCTGGAATCTCTCCTAGATTCCCCTCCTGCCCTTCCTTTTCCAGCCTATGCTTCACACATAGGATCATATCTAAACACTTAGTATACCCAGAAGTAACTGTTTCTCCAGGCTCCTCTCTCCCAGACCATCTTTACCCTGAGTCACTGGGCTTGACCTGCTTCTCATCACCCCCCTGCACATTCACTCCCTCTGCCTGCAAAGCCCTTCCCAGAGATCTCAGTGGCACCCAGGGTCCAGGGCCCAGCTCAGCAGTCCCTGTCTCCTGAACATCTACCTTCCAAAGTCCTTCACAGAACTGGCTCTCCCTCCCTGTGTTCCAGGGAGCTTCGGACATGCCTCTGTTACTGCACCTGTCTTATAGCAGGCAGGTCTGCCTCATCCTCAAGACTTCTTGTGCTATTGGTATTTAGCATGGAAAGTTATAACCAACCTAAATAGCATATTCAAAAGCAGAGAGATTACTTTGCCAACAAAAGTTCGTCTAGTCAAGGCTATGGTTTTTCCAGTGGTCATGTATGGATGTGAGAGTTGGACTGTGAAGACAGCTGAGCGCCGAAGAATTGATGCTTTTGAACTGTGGTGTTGGAGAACTCTTGAGGGTCCCTTGGACTGCAAGAAGATCCAACCAGTCCATTCTGAAGGAGATCAGCCCTCGGATTTCTTTGGAGGGAATGATGCTAAAGCTGGAACTCCAGTACTTCGGCCACCTCATGCAAAGAGTTGACTCATTGGAAAAGACTCTGATGCTGGGAGGGATTGGGGGCAGGAGGAGAAGGGACAACGGAGGATGAGATGGCTAGATGGCATCACTGACTCGATGGATGTGAGTCTGAGTGAACTCCGTGAGTTGGTGATGGACAGGGAGGCCTGGCGTGCTGCAATTCATGGGGTTGCAAAGAGTCGGACACGACTGAGCGACTGATCTGATCTGATCTGATCTGATGCCTAGAGCAGAACCAAGCATACAGTTAGTGCTCAAAGAGTGTTTATATCCATTATCCCATTCTTGTGTGTCACAGACACACTAAGGGGGAAATGATGCAGGCAGGTAAGTAGGGGTGCAGAAACAGCTCTCAGGAGGATGATGCTCAAGATCAGAGAAAGCTTTGGGGAGCCACCTTCCCAGGCATGAGAGCTGAGACTATGTTCACAGGAGCATGAATGCATGACCAGGAGACCACACAACACTGAGTGATGCTCTCCACATTGCTCATCTGTCAGTCTGTCCCTGTTCCTCACCCATCTCACTCTTTCCCTTTTGTTAATTTCTTTCCCACTCTGTCTGTGACAGTCATTTTAAATGGATCTCTTTTGATTTGCCTTTCTTGCTTTTGTGTCAGTTGGTCAATTATTCTTTTATTATTATTTTTTATTACCTTTTAATCTGACTTGATTCCTTTCCATTTCAGTCTGCCATTAACATAGAGGTAATTCGTTGGTATTTATTGAGTGGATCTATGTGTCCTTATTTTAAAGGCAAAGGCTATGATCGAGTAGAGCATTTTAAACAAATCTCTCAAAACATCTAAGCCAACTACTTTCCACTTGATTTCCACAGACTGAGCTCATTGGTTCCCAGCAGGTCACTGGTCCTCATGGTGACAAATGTTGCCTGCTCTTGGTCTTGTACGACGGCTGGTACTGCTTTTCCCTACAGGACTCAGTCTTTCTGGTGACTACATTCAGAGCTGTGTGCTTATCAAGTAATAGAGAAAAATACAGAGGCACGGACAAGGAATGAACTTGACTTCCTGGCTCAGTGGACTGGGAAGAGAACGGGAAAAGGCCTGGCCTATCAGGGCAGAGGAATTGGTAAGAAAGCATTCAGCTGTGACAAGGGTCCACTAGGGCTCCCTTGTGGAGCTGCTTTTCACTGAAAACGCCAGGCTCTTGAGGGCAGTATGTCAGATCATGGCCAGCCACGTCACGTGTAATTTCAGAAATGTGATCAAACTGACTTCCTGCCAGAGCTATGAAGTGTATCCCACGGGGGGCTGGAGGGCTTTTTGTTTACCATTTTTTATTCTGGGGTAGGTTGATTTTTTTTTTTTTGTAGAAAGAGATTTAAATTACTCAGTCTTTTCAATCAAAGAAATTGATACATTAACAAGACTGGTGATGGTGGTAGCAGCAGCAAGGGAAGTAATTAAAAAGTCTAATCTTTCTTTGTTTCCAAAAACACCAGTCCCTGAATTGGATGGGTCCCAATGCGCTTGAAAATAGACAAAGTTTTAATAGAACTTTTATTTAAAGTCCAACAATGACTTTGTTGTTCTCTGATGTTGAAATGTTGGCAGGAACCTTTCTTTTCCAGGATTCAGTGTTCTGGACATTGGAGGACTGGAGGGATGAAACACTACATTATTTTACCAGGACGGTTATAACAAAATACTACAAAATGGCTGGTTTCAAATAGCAGAGAATTATTCTCTCACAGTTTTGGAGGCCAGAAGTCTGAAATCAAGGCATCAACAGGGCCATGCTCTGAAGGCTCTAGGGGAGAATCTGTCCAATGACTTCTCCTAGTCCTGGCAGTTGCTGGCAATCCTTGGCATTCCTCGGCTTGCAAATGCATCATTCTAATCTCTGCCTCCATTATTACATGATGTTCAGCCTGCGTGTCTGTGTCTGTATCTTTGCTTTCTCTTCTTACAAGGACATCAGTTATATTGGATGAGGACCCGCTCTAATCCAGTGTGGACTCAACTGCATCCACGAAGGCCCTATTTTAAACTAAGGTCATACTCACAGACAGTGGGGGTAAAGACTTCAGTACACCTTGTTGGTATACTGAACCAGAGTCGATTGTAGGGGAGGCAAGACTGCCCATGCTCCTGGGTTGGGGGCGGTTACATTCACATCTAGGAAGAGGTGAATTACCCTAGCTTCCTAGGAATAGTCTCAATTTGGGGATATCAAGTCTTGGTCCTAGAGCTGCCCAGATCTTGGATATCAGATTGGTCATTCAGTCCCAACTAATGCTCACCGGCTCAGTAACTTGGTAACATGGTTGATAAATATCTTGAGCCCTCAGTTTACATTTCTACAAAGTGGGATATAAAATAATTTTCACCCACCACAATTTTTTAACACACTTAAGTGAGAAAGGGGGCTGTGGAAAAGTTTGGCAAAGTATCAAACTTCTTTTCCCAATAAATGAAAAATCTTTTTCTCATCCTCATTTGGGCAGAAACTTTGGTTACTTTGCTTTAAAACATGATCTGATTCTTCCTAAACCCAGAATGGCAAACATGAATTAAAGCTGGGGGGGAATATTATCTGCTTTTGTGGTTCTAGAACTCAAGGTGATCAAAACCCTGTAATCTCTTATTACCTGGAGCTTCCAAATGAAACAGATTTTTATCTGGGTAGGGAGCTGGAGCCCAGTCTTTTAACCAAACCTATAAATAAGTCCTAAGGCATCAGAGCTGGATGATAAAAGGAAAAAAAAAATGTTTCTTTATACACCCCTCCCCCCCTTCTTCAAAGCCTTGAGGGAAGAATGTGCAGCTCTGTTTGTTGATGATGAAATTAGCAGGCTCCCATCATTCAGGACAAGATGAGAAAGAGCTGGAATCTGATACCAAATGCCATTGAAAAGAATATATTTTACACAACATAAAAGGCCCCAACGTAAATTAGAAGAAATATGGGGAGACTTCAAAAAGGTAGGTCAAACTTTTTCCTCAAGCAGATAATTACGGGTTGGGGTGAGTAAATCTTATTAGCCTCTATCCACCTCGTCTCTTCTCATAAAACACCAGTGGAGAAGAAAGCCATACTCAATTCAGTCCTGGACGGCTTGCCTGAGAGGGCTGGCCACCACTGTCTGTCATGATGCCTGTGGTTGTGCTGCTGAAGCCTACCCCTGCCGCCCCCTCCTACCTCCCCACCAGCCGTTCCCTCCCACCTTCACCCCAGCGTGCAGGTGAGGACAGCCAGCCAGCACCAAGCTCCATCACTCAGGGCCCACACTGACTTGCTGAGTCTTAGTTGCTTCTTACTGTCTAAAGAACTATCCCTTCGGGCAGAAATTTTCCAGTCAAATCTCTCTGCCCAAGTTTGAGGTCTTAAAATTAATGAAGTTGTTAACATTTCTTAAAATGTCTTTCACAGCAGTTGAAAGTTGTGAATTTATAACCAGTGAGCCTGCTGGCCTCTTTGGTTCATAGACACAGGCTGAGCCCCACAAACATCCTTAAGGCGACAGGAGTCTCAGCCTTCGGTTTTCTCTGCTGTGTGTCTCGGGACTAGTCTTCAACCTCCGTGCCCCAGAGGTGCTCTTTGTGCAATGGGTTGAACTGCCTACAGAACTGTTTCTCTGGCCAGTGAACTCAAAGAGAGGAAGAGTAAGTCTCGCTCATGTTTGTTTTTGTATCACCTCTAACATGTGGCACGGGGCCAGGCTCACACAGATGGTGGTGGAGACAGCTAAGTCCTATGGTCTCAGCTGAATTAAATACGGGAAGAAGACGAAAAGGCTCTGAAATTACCACTGCACTCAATCAAGGAGCCACCAACCAAGAATCATCTCTTCTCACCCTGTGAATCAATAGCAATGATGGTGCTGACTTTGGTACCTCATTGAGCATTTGGGCAATGTCTGACCAATGGTTTTGGTTCTCTCCTCTGCCAAGAAGGGAAATCCTGAGGATTCCAGGCTACAAGGAACATCTGAAAGAAATCTTGGGAATCACCCTTATCTGTTCCTTTCCCCCCTGGAGCATGCCACCGCACCCTCATTCTATATATGAGAAAGGGGAGGCCCAGGAAGAGGAAGTAGGTATATTAGAGTCAAACGGTGGAGCGCTAGCAGTTTAAATAAGCTCCAGTGGTTTTCTTCTCTTAACCTGAAACCTCTTTTCGGATGTTTCAGAGAGAATAAATGCAATGCTCTCTGTGTCATGCAAGAAGCAGACCTGACTTTTTTGGACATTACGTTTTATAAAAATTGTGGAAATACTGAGGGACTTTGAGAGCAAATACAAAAACATTATCCAAAGACTGCTTCTATCACAAATCTGGGTTTACAAAGCAATAACAGTACAAAGGACCAGATTTCAATTATTTATAAACACCTTTTCTTATCCTAAGATGACACTCAGTGTCTGGCCTAAATAAAATCAAGAAGTAATTTTTATCTGGAATCTCCGGAAAACTAATGACCTTCCCCTCCTACCAGGGGCGGCTTAGGAGTAGCAGGAAACATTCTAGAAGAGTACCATTCTAAACTGCCCTCGGGGTTTTGATGCATTTATTTTTTAAGTTTGAATTCAAAGTTACAGTTAATCTGAACCCAGACTTACTGCTTTACAAATGGAACACTAGCACATGGAAGATCTCTGTTAGGTGCACTTTAAAAAGCTCAAGCCCAGGGGCAGAAACCGGGTGGCAAGAATAGGCAAATATGCCCAGAAGGGAATCTAGAACTCAGAGTTGTACTAGGTTCATAAATATTTAATTGAATCAGGCCTGATGAGTGAATTCCATCCCGGAAGGCCTCTGCATTCATTTATCATGGACGATCCTCTATGAGTTTCTTCTTTGTGATAGGTTAAAATGAGAAGCAAACAGAGCTTTGTGCCTGCCCTCACAGGGTTCACCCTAGAGGAGTTCAAGAGAAGAAAAAAATGTTCAAGTAGAAATACATTAGTTCTCCTCCAAACCTTCCCTTTCCTCTGCAGAGGCCCAGCTTCTGTGAACTATCAGGATGAGGGCAGAGGATGAGGAATGCTACACCATGTAATTCTGGCCTCAGCCTAACAGTGTGAGTAGGTAGCTCCCTAGGAGAAAAAGTGAAGGGAAGAATTCTGCTTCTGTAGTTAGAAAATCCACTTTGTATGATCTTGTTATGCTCAGTTTCTGCATCTGTAAAAATGAAATGGGACCTACTTCCAAAGTTGTTGCAGAATCAAATGAACTGAAATAATATCTAGGAACATGTCTGGGTACTTTTAAGGAGGTACCTAAATGTCAAGGAATCACCTGAGGGGCCCCTGGTCTTCTGAGGGTCACAGGTCTTCTGGGGCCCCGCAAGTGATTCCCTGACATTTCAGCTCAGTTCAGTCGTGTCAAAGAGTCGGACACGACTGAGCGACTGAACTGAACTGAACTGAAATGTCAAGGAATCACCTGAGGGGCCCCAGAAGACCTGTGACACTCATAATAATCCTCTCTCAAGAGATCACTATAGAGACACTCATGGATTAGAACCATGTATCTAGAAAGCCACAGTCAAAATGCAAACAAGTATTACATCTCATGGTGGGTAAGGGGCAGTCAGGAATACCACACATACATAAAGGCAGCTGGGATAAGATGTGGCAGCCACAAAGCCTTTGGCTTCCTTCAGGATACAGAAGACGGCTGTCAGTCTGGAGAGGCCAGGCCTGAGGGCAATGGTCTTATGGAGGTGGCTGTCAATGGAAGACTAAGGGCACAGAAAGGCTTCCTTCTTGACAAGCCATACATCACTAATTGCAACTCACAGCTTCTTTAATTATGAGATGGTGACTATACATTACAAATAACTATCAAAATATACTTACCATATCGGCTGCGATGAGACAGGAAAGGGAAGGAATCTTTCATTATCCAGGTCAGATTCCATGCAAAAGAATCGGGAGGAAGAGAAGGCAGGTTTGTTGGTGACTCCAAGGAGCTCTGACCTGAACATAAAAAAGACAAAGAGAATACTGATCTTTGTGCTTGGGATGTGTCTTTTAGCTGTCACTCATATGGCTTATAAAAGAAAATTCAGAGGAGGCTTTCATGACATCAATTGGAAAATGAGGGAGAAAAAGACTGAGCCACTAGGAGATTGAATTGACCTCAGGACCTCAATCCACATTTTCTACCAAGGGCAGTAAGATCTAAGAAGTCTGAATCTTGTGACTAGGCCATGCCAAAGATGTCTGGTAGAAGAACTAGAAGCCAGGATACTTAATGGTTTGGTCTAGTAGTTCTATCCAAAGTCTGTTCTGCCTATGAGAATTTGAGCAACTTTACAGAGAATTTTAATTCATCGCATTCAAATAATGCCTCCACTCTACTTTGTGTTCAGATTTGTAACTTCATCTAATGTTGTTTGCTTGGGTTATTGTCTTATCAATAAGAATGTTGAAACTGCACTCAGAAGTTATGAGTTTTGACAATTATGCTATTTTCAGGGGGAAAATGCTAGGTGATGAGTTTTCCTATAGCTGAGAGTTCAGGGGAGCCACAAAGGATTAATGTTTCTGATTTGCATGAGAGAAAGAAGGATTGAGAGAAAAAGAGTAAAAGTACCATTATTCCTTTGCTTAAAAGTACCTCAAGTGGGTTTCATGTGGTGAAAAGTAATTATAATATATCTACAAATCAAACGAACATAGGCTGCATGCTCTTATGCAGTTCTTCCCAGAAATCCCCAACCCAATTGCTATTTGCTAATGTCTTAAGGCAGGTAAAGCTTTTTCTGTTAAAGAAGGACCAGTTTGATCAGTCTGAGCCTATCTGTTTAGGAGATAGGCTGAGTGTGGGCAGGAGGCAAAGAAGGGAACCAGAATTTCTTCTGCAGCTTCCATGGATGAGGCACCATGCTGGGCTCTCAACTCACATAATTTCACAATGACTCCCTGAGATAAGCATTACCGTCTCAGTTTTACATACACAGCAACTGAGGCTTAGAGGGCAAATGATGGAATCACGAACTGCAGCCAGATTTGCCTGACCTCAAGAGGCCATGCTCTACCATGAGTGGGCTGGCTTGCTACTCAAACAGAAAGTGTTAAACCACCTGGAGTGATTTCACAAAGAGGAAGTAGAGGAAGAAGAGAAAAAAGAAAAGGAAGCAACAGTAGCAGAAGCATTTCTCAGCCTGTTTGCTTTGCAGATTCTTCCACATCACTTCCAGCATGCACTCCTCCAGGCCCTATTATGCCTTCAATCCCCTTATAGTATCAGTCCCTCTGCATATGTTTAGGAAATCATTGCTCTGAGTATTCTCAGCAGCCTTTTGTTTCCAGGCTGCTCCACTTTTTTATCTACAGGCGCTGCCTTTTCGTGAAGCCCACTTGTCTCTGTAACTAGAACATAATGGGCATTCTATACTCTCCTTCCAAAGAAACATTCTTCTTTCTACCTTCCAAAGACTGGAGTTGGAAGTGCTGGCCTGAGTACCTCAGTTCAGTTCAGTCGCTCAGTCATGTCTGACTCTTTGAGACCCCATGAATCATGGCATGCCAGGCCTCCCTGTCCATCACCAACTCCCAGACTTCACTCAAACTCATGTCCATCGAGTCAGTGATGCCATCCAGCCATCTCATCCTCTGTCGTCCCCTTCTCCTCCTGCCCCCAACCCCTCCCAGCATCAGAGTCTTTTCTAATGACTCAACTCTTTGCATGAGGTGGCCAAACTACTGGAGTTTCAGCTTTAGCATCATTCCTTCCAAAGAACACCCAGGGCTGATCTCCTTCAGAATGGACTGGTTGGATCTCCTTGCAGTCCAAGGGACTCTCAAGAGTCTTCTTCAACTCCACAGTTCAAAAGCATCAATTCTTTGGTGCTCAGCCTTCTTCACAGTCCAACTCTCACATCCATACATGACCACTGGAAAAACCATAGCCTTGACTAGGCGGACCTTTGTTGGCAAAGTAATGTCTCTGCTTTTAAATATGCTGTCTAGGTTGGTCATA
>NW_011494717.1:11352035-11388104 GCF_000754665.1 Bison bison bison
ACCATAGCCTTGACTAGGCGGACCTTTGTTGGCAAAGTAATGTCTCTGCTTTTAAATATGCTGTCTAGGTTGGTCATAACTTTCCTTCCAAGGAGTAAGTGTCTTTTAATTTCATGGCTGCAGTCACCATCTGCAGTGATTTTGGAGCCCCCCAAAATAAAGTCTGACGCTGTTTCCACTGTTTCCCCATCTATTTCCCATGAAGCGATGGGACCAGATGCCATGATCTTCGTTTTCTGAATGTTTAGTTTTAAGCCAACTTTTTCACTCTCCTCTTTCACTTTCATCAAGAGGCTTTTTAGTTCCTCTTCATTTTCTGCCATAAGGGTGGTGTCATCTGCATATCTGAGGTTATTGATATTTCTCCCGGCAATCCTGAGTGCCTAGAAAAGATTTTTTGAATTTTCTCTCACAGGTGATCTAAACAGAAATGAGTTGAATTGGTTGGTACCTAGATACATCTTTTGTAACATTTCTCCAAAATGGCTCAGAGGAATGCACTGAAAGGAGTCAGATGTTACACTAGTAAGTTTGAGAGAGCAGCCACCTCATTTCACCCTCATATCAACTCTGTTTTACAGATGGGCAATGGGGCTGAGAGAATTGAGGTCCAAGATCACACAGGTCTACTTAAGAGCAGGCTTGAGGTTGTTAGACTTTTAAAGAATTAATAATGCTAACTGAGCACACATGGAGTAGGCATTGTGGTAAGTGCTTTAAATGTGTGATTACACTCGATTCTTACAACAACCTTGTGAATAAATACTATTATCGGGCCTTATTTTGAGAACAGGGAAACAAAGCCTGAGAGAGGTTAGATGCCCTGACTGTGGCCACATGACCAGCAGGCAGGAGACCACAGAGTCAACAGATCAGGTTGGCCTGATGCTATAGCCCTTGCTCCTTATACCACCCTTCAGGGACTCCCACAAACTACTCCATGGTGATCAGTTCTCTATAGGGCCCTTCAGCATCCCCACTAGTCAATGGTTAATACCAGAGATAAGAGTCTGCTCCAGAATGGGTCAACAGTGTGAGGGTTATGAGAAGGCTTTGACAATCAACTCCTTGCGAAGAACCCCATGTGAATAAAAATTGGCATCTCTATGTCTGAGTCATCAGCAGAGCTCAAATTTTAAGTAATTATGAAGCAACAGGAAGATCAAGTCTAGGTGATATTTCCCAGTTTCAGAATGATGTCATTTTTCTTAGCCATACAGTTTGGGAATGGTATTAACTTCTTCCTGGATGTGAAGCACCAAGGAAATGGGGCTAGACATCAGGAGGCACCTATGAATCTGTGCATGGGCATGGATGGCAGATTAAGTTAATACGGATAAGGGTCAGGTTATATACTCAGGGATAAAAAATATCTGAAATAATTCAAAAGGAGGGCTCTGAGGGTTGAGTCATGGCCTAGCAAGGAGCCATGGACCTCACTGTGGGTCACTCTTAATGACGTGAACTTAAACCATTTTACATCCAAAAGTGAAAGTGTGAGTCGCTCAGTCATGCCCTACTCTTTGTGACCCCATAGATTGTAGTCCACCAGGCTCCTCTGTCCATGGAATTCTCCAGACAAGAATACTGGAATGGGTAGCCATTCCCTTCTCCAGGGGATCTTCTCGACCCAGGGATCAAGCCTGGGTCTCCCACATTACGGGCAGATTCTTGACCATCTGAGCCACCAAAAATGCCAATAAATAGTTGAGCACCTTCAAAGTTGAATACTGGAGAGAAAGCACGCATTTTTACCCCACCCTTATAGGAATTCTCAGAATTTCTGCTAGTAGGCTGGGTTCACACATGGTCCCCAGAGGGGAGTGGATAATGATTTGCTACATGAGACTGGGGGACCTAATGGAGGTCAACCAAAAGGATGTGTCTCTTCACCTGAAAGTGTAAAGACTAAGAAAAAGCACAGTCTACAAGAATGAAGTTGTTTGTCAAAATCAGAAGCACTGACACAGAAGTGGGTTCTAGTTAATGTTAATAGAATATGCATAAACATAGACTAGAAAGAGCTGCATTTAAGTGCAGGGAAGAGGCTCTCTGCTCCCTTTACAATTCATTTCCACCCACTACCTACCTTCAGCCCTGGTGGGAATGGGGGTTTCCAGCATGGAGAAAAGCTATGCATAAGAAGTAATCTGTTTAAGCAAGAAAAAAGCTTGGGTTTTTGGTGCTTTCCTCTGGAAATGTGAGGATCCAGAGTGAATCTCACTAGCACAGACTTATGGGGTGAAAGTGTGAACTGAGACCCTCTGGTTCAAACGGAGTGTATCTTGGACCCTGAGGGAGGAGAGGGGTGGAAAGGAAAGGAGAGGAGAAAGTAGGAGCAAGGGCTTCCAGGTGTCCAAGTGATAGCCAAAACCACCTGAGGAGAAAAGTAATGTACTCCGGACTGAGGACATTTTTGATTGGCTACAGATAAGATTGTTTTAGGTTTTGGAGGGGATTAGGGGGATCTGGGGTGATATCCTGAGTCCTTTCCAGGTACCACAGGGTATCCAGGCACAGTGAAACCCCTAACTTCTTGACACTACTCTTTTCCTACCACGTGTCACCCCTCTTGCACCCTCAACTTAGATTCCAAGATTCATCACTATAATACCTCCAGTACAATAATTCCCTTGCAAACAGGTGCAACTCCTGTCCTTTCGTCCTTCACGGTTGTCCTGAGCATCTGAATGTGGTGGTAGGAAAGGAGGGGAGGAGCATACCAGATGCTTAAAAGTTTCACTTTAAAATTATAACCACAAACCTCAAGAGGACCCTCAGGACTGCCCAGGAATTCTTCTGAATTCCCTGATGGGCTCAATTCACCCTCGCTCTTCTAGTCTCACTACTTCTAAGATTTTCTTACCCCTCAAGCCTCCAATCCCTGACCCACATTCCTCCACTTTCTCAGCTAGTGAACTTGTTTTTTATTTTATTGAAAAAAGAGAAGCAAATCTACCAACTCAGAGGTATCAGTAACTTTATATACTACCTTCTCTCCTGCTAAAACAGGTTGACCACACTCTAAGCAGTGGCAGCCTCTCCACCTAGTTGCTAATCTCATCACGTCCCAAGAAATCCACTGGTCAGTAGTTTGCCCTTTCTTCTGTATCAACAGTTTCCCTTCCTCTTCCAAGTCAATCTCATCTGCAGCAAGTATATACATCTTAAAAAAAAAAGAAAAAACTTCCCTGACCCGCACACTCTTCTTCAGCCATCCTCCCATTTCCTGCTCTCCTTCACAGCTAAGTATCTTAAAAAGATCTGTCTATGCATCTGTCTCTATTTTCCTCTTTCATTTCCTCTTAAGTTAAATTAAATCAGGATCATCTCCACTTCACTGGGTCAAGGTCACCAAAGACCCCACGTTACAATGAATGAGTCTTGGTTCTTCTCTTACTGGACCACTCAGCAGCACTGGATCACACTGATCTTCACTGCTTCTTAGATTCTTCACATCTCAGTGACATGCAGTCCTTGGCTGCCATCATCCTTGTCTCCTACTTCAATGGCAGGTCTTCTCTATTCCTCCAGATCTTCCCCATTTTCCAGGCTGTACAAAAGGAACATTCTCCATTTCCTAGCAGTAACTGCCCAGGAGATTTCACGGCTGAATATTCAATTTCATCACAGTAGTTTTAACCAGCTGACAATAAACTCTGACCATGAATTTCAAGTGAGCCCAGGACACCAGACCCTTAAACTTCACTAAAATCTCGTGACCCATGAACAAGGGATTTGCTTTAACCAAGCATGTTCAGACTTACGAATTCATTCTCTCCTATCTAAAGTGCTGATTTTCAATTCTGAATTAGCATGACCACCATGTAACTCTTCCTAGGGCTCTAAAAACTCTGAATTTTATTCCTTAGAGAACTGCTCAGTGAATTTCTTGTCTGACATGTAAATAAGCTCAGCTGTTTTTCTTTTTTAAAAACTTGATGGGGGAGGGAATTTCTGTTTTATTATTTTACAGGTGTTGAAAGTTGGGTAACTTGGGACATGTCTCTTCCCCATCTATACTCACTCCCCAAAATGATCTCATCCAGTTTCATAGCTTTAAATATCATCTATATATTAACACCACTAAATTTATATCTCAAGGCCCAAGCGCTCCCCGGAACAGCAGAACATATATCCAACTGCCAGTCTGAAATCTTCATTTTATTCCTGGGTCAGGATCAGAAACTTAATACATGCAAAAATAAACACATGATGTCTCTCCATCTAAACCCCAGGTGTTCTCTATTTCAGAAAGCGATGGCAATACTCTCCTGGTTCCTTGGGCCAAAACCAAGGAGGGATCCTTGACATTTTTTCCCCATGGCCCACACCAGTTCATCAACCAATCTCAATGGCTCTACCTACATTATGTCCCTCTCTTCTCTCCCACATCACCTCTCACTCTGACAACTGCTATGAGCTCCCAGCTGGTCCCCTGCTTCTCCTATTGCTCACCTTCAATATGTTCTCCACACAGCAGTTGGATTGGCACTTCAGCCCTGAAACAGCATTAACATTTCTTGCCATGACCTAGTCCTTTAAGGTCCCACATGATCTGGCTCCTGGTCCTTTCTGACCTCATTTCCAACCATTTTTCCCTTGCTCGTGGAGCTCCAGCCTTACAGGCCTCCTTGCTATTTCTAAACTCAACAAGCAGGCTCCCATCTCAGGGCTCTTGCACTGGCGGGTCTCAGCCTAAAAATTCCTCTGCCCTACAGGCACGAGATCATCCCATCTTTCCATCCAGGTCTCTGCCCAAATGTCACCTCCTCAGAGAGATCTTCCTAGTCATTCTATAGTCGCTCAGTCATGTCTGACTCTTTGCAACCCTATGGACTGTAGCCTGCCAGGCTTCTCTCTCCATGGAATTCTCCAGGCAAGAATACCAGAGTGGGTAGCCATTTCCTTCTCCAGGGGATCTTCCCAACCTAGGGATCAAACCCAGGTCTCCCACATTGCAGGCAGATTCTTTTTTTTTTTTAATGTATTTTTAATTTTAATAGGATTATCAGACTGCCTTCCCCAAAAGGCTGTCACAATTTCCAATTCCACTAACAATACATGAGTCCCCTTTCCCCTGTATTCCACCAATAATAGATATTAGGAACTTTACGGTTTTTGCAAGGATGTTTGGTATAAAGGAATATCTATTACTTGATTTTTCATATCCCTGACTATGAGTGAATTTGTACATCTTTTTGTGTGGCCTTCCATTTACTAGGGGAGGGGAATAGTGGTATTAATTTGCCATTCTCTAAATTGACTAATATTTTTGCCTATTTTTTGAGTTGTTTTCTCATTGTCAGTTTGAAAGATATCTTTATTGCAATAAAGATATATATTATAGCTATCATAAAAGTTATATATTACATATTGTAGCTATTAAGTTATATTTTTATTACATCTTTTTCCAAAGCTAGTATTTGATTATCAACTTTAAATTTTCTTGCTGTGCATTTTTATTCTTAAATTTTATTTAGAATATTTTTAAAGTTACAGAAAAAGTTGCAAAGATAACTCAGAGGCTTCCCATATACCCTTTACTCATATATACATGTATTCCTGCAGGCAGATTCTTTACCATTTGAGCCATGAGGGAAGCCCACACACTCCATTAACAACTCTATATCACATTGATCTGCATTTATTATTTCTTATATTTATATTTGTCTGTTTATTGTGTCTCTCCTGCATTAGTCACTGCTATGTCCCCACGCCTGGCACATAATAGGCACTCAGTAAATATTTGTCAAATAATTAAACCAGAGTTTTGGAGAAAATTATTAGCTCTGATACTTATTAGCTGTTTAACTCAGGCCAATCACATACTCAGTGTCCTGAAAAAATGATAAAAACAAGAATAATGGATGCAAATTCTCAGGATTTTGTACAGGCCAGATGAAATAATGCACACATGATGTATCAGTCACACCACTATTGAAATTTTATGCTTTTATTTCTGTTTCAGAATCCAAAATGAATGAGAGTCTTGGTTCCTCTTCTATCTGAAGATCTAGGATACAATGTCCAAAAATCAAAAGTGCTCCAAAGAGCTGTTTCTCTGTTATTCACTAGTTAATTATTAACTCTGCCAACTGTCTACAATCTCTACTACCCCAATTTCAGCCAATTGGCAATGTCTCTATATTCAGTGTTTATTATTATACGTCTTACTGTGTGTCTATTTATCTCTAAGCCAATGTACATAATACAATGAATGTATCATACTTGCATTGGCATAAATAATAAAGAGCTCTGTGTGTGTGATGGTTATTTACATGAATGCCCTGGGTTCACTACCAAGCATGTTTTACAAACCTCCATCAATAAAATGTAAAAATGCTTCCCTTCTAAATGCTCTCTGGAACTGCTCCTGCCTTGCCTTGCACACGTTTTGCTTATTTATTTTCCTCCCAACAATAAAACAATCAGTGACTGCCTGCTAGTTTTTCTCCCTTATTTGAAAACACACTTAATAATGCATTCTTTAACAATGATTTTGTGTCACACGAAACAAAGCTTAATGTGGCCAAATAAATAGCCGTTCAGATGTCAAATAGTGGTGAGCAGGCACAGCAGGGCTGGGCACAGGGGAGGGCTCCCGCCTGGGATTGGCAGCCCAGGGAAATAGTTTCAGTATTCACAAGATTGAGCCCACACCTGTGCAGCCAAAGAAACCTCAGTGAATTTACATGACTTCTAGAGTCAGCAGTGATGTTGGAGCAGTGACAGGCAGTTCATTTAGTCTGAAAAACAGATGTGATTTTCAGACGCAAGAGGGAGAATTAGCAGATATGCCCTTTGTCCTAAACACACAGACCTCCCTACACCTTCTCCAGGCCTGGAAAATGAAGGGGCTGAACTTTCGGTTCAGTCAGCTCCTCTCCAGTTCAGGGAATCAACTCTTCTGCAGTTTGCTTTCACATTTCCTTCCAGTTGGCTCATTCAGAGAGCAGCTATTAGTGTCAGGGCAGAATCTGAATAGAACAAAAAGCTCCCCATTTCACCTTACCTTTCACTAAACTCCACTCCCCCTCTGCCAGGAAGGTTTGTGCTCTTTCTTGGTAGCTCGAGTCCTGAAGCAAAATTATTATCTCTCATAAAGTTCTCTTGTACCATTGAAAGTCATAGTTTCAACACATGTTCCTTGCCTCTCTCCCCAGTACCCAAAAGGACCTGTGTATAACTACCGAGTTCATTCAGTGGTGAACCCCATCTGTCAGTCAAATGAAAGCAGGCATTCCTTCCCAAGGCATGGCATTAAGGAATATTGATGGAACACAACGGAAATTGTCAGCATGGTCCCAGCTCTTGGGGATTGGTTACCTGCAAGGTATATTAGACCCACACATAAAAGGGAATTACAAAGAGGTTCCAGCAGAAATGGCTGAAATGTGTAAATATGAAGCCAACACACTTTGGCCACTACTTGCTTTTTCATTCTTATTTCCCACACAGAATCCTTTCATATTCTATCTCTGTCACACTTAAGTCTCCAAACCTTTGCCCAAGTTGATTTCTACCTAGAATGTCCTTCTTGACCTGCTGCTTTCCTAAATCCTACCCTTTCTTAAAGGGGCAAACAAAATCCCTCCTTCTCCAAGGTTTCCCATCTTTCCTGAGCTGCAGTCTCATCAGAGCAGCTGATCTGGGATTCAGAGTGGCCCAAAGCAAAACTGGAGTGTGCCTTCTTAACCACCATGGTTTACTGTCACTTCGGAATGTGCCATTAAACCATTTACCAAACACGTTGTTCAAACTACCTTGGTTGTTCATGACAATGAAGTAAACTAGTTTATTAATTTAATTCACAACCTTCAAGTGCACAGATTTAGAAGAAATTAGCAAAAGCTTTTCATAAGGGCTGCTATTCTGTCTCATATGGGACATACTGACATGCTTTCCAAGGTCAAGGCCAAGGCCAGATCAGGGGCATAGACCCCAGGGATACCACGTCTGTGCAGGCCACCAGTAACTCATAATTCAAGGCAAAGCCAGATAATGAAAGTAATAAGACATTCAATACTGCCCTTTAGAATTTGTGTCCCAAGTTGCTACATTTTGACCTATGCAGAGATGACCTCAGCATTCCAAGGAAGAGCTACTGACTGGCCTGTGAGCCCTGCTGTATCTACGGCTCTGGAATCCCTGCTCCAGGTGTGCCTGGTTACTGGCCCTACTTACCTCGTCCAGCTGGACTCTCTGGCTTTCAGTAGTGGAGGAAGGCTACTCGGCATTTATACTAATCCAAGAGTGCAATGGAGAGGATATCACTCTCCGAGTAGCCTGATGCTTCTCTCTCTCTCTGTGTCACACACACACACACACACACACACACCCCCCCCATGTCTGAGTGCTTCCATTAGCAGGGCAACAGGACTTTATGTTCTGGGTCCATTTCTGTGGCTTGCTTGTACTCTATGACACTTACTCCACTGTTATTTCAATCCTATCTTCTTGCCTCAAAATCTACTGACTAGAATAATAATCAAAAGGAAGACTTTGAACTACCACTAGGCCTTTTATCTTGTGATCTCAGAAAGCTTTACCAGGCACTAAATAATTAATGTACTGCAAGTGACACAAAGCCCAGGCAGTGGAGGGAACCAGTCCCTCAGTGCAGGACCTTTCTCTTTCCAAGTGAGGGCATGCTGTGGGAACAACCCACCGGCAGGCCCAGTAGTCTCTGGGTAAGTTGGACAAGAAGCTACAGACTATCCAGAAACAAGTCTTCTCTTGACCTGATATTTCTAGTTAGAAAGTGACAGTTACCAGGGTGACCCCTGGGGACATCATGGCCCACTTCTACCAGAAGAGGTGGCCTCCAGCATAGAAGAGTAGATGCTAACTATTTACACAATCACTGTGATTTATGACTTACTGATGCCTTTCAGCGGAGAAGGCAATGGCACCCCACTCCAGTATTTTGCCTGGAAAATCCCATGGACGGAGGAGCCTGGTAGGCTGTAGTCCATGGGGTCGCTAGAGTCGGACACGACTGAGCGACTTCACTTTCACTTTTCGCTTTCATGCATTGGAGAAGGAAATGGCAACCCACTCCAGTGTTCTTGCTTGGAGAATCCCAGGGACGGGGAAGCCTGGTGGGCTGCTGTCTATGGGGTCGCACAGAGTCGGACACGACTGACGCGACTTAGCAGCAGCAGCAGCAGATGCCTTTCAGAGTCATTCACTCTCATAATCCTCACGACAGTCCTATGGATTAACCTCTTTTACAGATGAGAAGGCTGAAATTCCGAAAGCACAACTGCCCTACCCAAGGTCACATAGGGAGAATCAGGATAGGACATTCAACTGAAGACCCTGATAAATGGACTAACTGGAAATGCCACTCTTCAGTACAACCTCTTGGAGATGATGTTGACTTCCCTGGAAAATAGTGACATTGTGTTTAATAAAGCAGAAAGATTCATCAGATTGTAGGTGCCTGAAGCATTCTCCTGAGGATGATCGAAGCCCTTCAGGTCAGCCAGGAAGGTGACCTAGAAACACACAACTTCAGTCAGGGTAGCTGGCTCTCCAGGGCCTCAAGCTCAGCTAGCACTGTTTCCATGACAACCACCAGGTCTGATGCTTGGCCTCGAATTGGGGCCTTGGCTGGTCCAGAGAAATGATGTGTGGGATGGAGAGATGGAGACGGACAGAACACTTTGTACTAACTTACAGGCCTTTCAACCCATCTTTATCTACTTGTCACCCCACTCATTCCAGCAAAAAAGAGTCTATCCTCCAGGAAACCACACTTTAAGTACTATTTTGCTCAGCACAAAGACCTCTCACCCATGGCTGGACACATTTCTGGAAACCAGAAGCAGAATGCTCTAACAGGTTGGTATGTGAGACAGAGACCTGGGTTCCTGGGAACAGTGATGTTGCTGTGAGACTTCGGGTTAGCTACTTAACCATATTTGAAGTTTTTTTTCTCTGCATTTAAAACTGAACTCATCATGCTTTCCCTTCCAACTTTAGGAATGCTCTGAGAATTACTGCAACAGTACATACAAAGCCCTCAGGCTCTTTTGAAGAAAGATACACTAGCAATCCTGTGCAGTTACAAAGGGGCATTGTCATGATGATATATTTTAAAAACATTCTTCACTTGTATTACTAAAATAAACTCAGTTCACATTAAACTAGATCGGCCAATAACCTAATTTGCTTCTCTGGTTCTGGTGCTGCATTTCCCTCTTACCCCCATTCATCTTTCACTGTGAACAACAGTGGTCAGTGTCACCCTTGACTCCTATGCAGAGACCCATGGTGAGAGTTGGGAAGGACTGCAAAGACCATTTATCTACGTCTTCCCATCACATGAATGAGGCAACTGAAACACAGGGCCAGTGCTTTCCCCAAAGTCATCTCATTAGTGAAAACTCAAGACTGATCTTCCGACCCTTCATTCTGTGCCTCACCGAACCATGAAACAAAGTAATAAAGAAAGGAGGAGGGAAAAGAAATACAGAAACATATGTGTTTGTCCTTTAAGCCTTTCAACTACTGCTCTGTGCAATACTTGAGGATGAAAAAGAAAGTAAGGGAAAAACCAATACTTCATGAGTGCCTATTATGCACAGAGGCCCCATATTAGGTATTTTTTAATTAATTTATTTTAATTGGAAGCTAATTACTTTACAATAGTGTGGTGGTTTTTGCCATACATCAACACGAATCAGCCATGGGTGCACGTGTGTCTCCTCATCCTGAACTCCCCTCCCACCTCCATCCCCACCCCATCCCTCTGGGTTATCCCGGAGCACTGGCTTTGAGTATCCTGTTTCATGCATCGAACTTGCACTGGTCATCTATTTTACATATGGTAATATACACGGGAGTTGGTGATGGACAGGGAGGCCTGGCGTGCTGCGATTCATGGAGTCACAAAGAGTTGGACACGACTGAGCGACTGAACTGAACATACATATTTCAGTGCTATTCTCTCATATCATCCCACCCTCACCTTCTCCCACAGATTACAAAAGTCTTTTCTTTACATCTGTATCTCTTTTGATGCCTTGCATTATAGTATCATCACTACCATCTTTCTAAATTCCATATATATGCATTAATATACTGTATTGGTGTTTCTCTTTCTGACTTACTTCACTCTGTATAACAGGCTCCAGTTTCATCCACCTCATAAGAACTGATTCAAACATGCTCTTTTTTTTATAGCTGAGTAATATTCCATTGTGTATATGTACCACAGCTTTCTTATCCATTGGTCTGCCAATGGACATCTAGGTTGCTTCCATGTCCTAGCTATTGTAAACAGTGCTGCGATGAACATTGGGAAACACGTGTCTCTTTCAGTTCTGGTTTCCTTGGTGTGTATGCTCAGCAGTGGGATAGCTGTGTCATATGGCAGTTCTATTTTCAGTTTTTTAAGGACTTTCTACATTGTTCTCCATATTGGGTATTTTATAACCACTGTTCAATGTAAATCTCACAATTTTCTCAATGGGGAATTATTATCCCCATTTCTAATGAGAGACCTGAGGCTCAAAGAGAGATTAAGTAAATGGCCCAAGGTCTTGGAGCCAAATGGGATGCAGCTAAGATTAATTTCATTTGATGAATATTTATTATCTCCTACGTGCCAAGCTCTACCCTTGACAGTTAGGATGCATTAATGAGCAGAATTAAACACCCCCCTTTTAAATCTCACAGGTTAAGGAGCTTGTAAACTGAGTGTGGTGGGGCAGCAGCAGACAGCAGTCCAACAACCTCACAAATCCTTATAACATCTCAGTGTTGGTGTGTGTTATAAAGAAGAGATAAATGGCCCTAACAGAATGTACAAAAGAGAGACTTGACTCATCCTTAAGCCCAGGGGAGGACTCCCTGAGAAACTGATGCTTGAGCCGAGGCTCTAAAGCAGAGAAGTAGAGTTAACTAGTGAAAGAGAGTGAGATGGGGTGGGGAGCCAGAGAGGGTCCCCTAACCTCTTCACTGTCTCTTCTATAAGATCGTCTAGGAAGGTCACCTAGAAACATACACCTGTAGTCAGGTATATGTTATGTCAGCCCTCTCCAAGGCCTCAAGCTCAGCCAGCACTCTTTGTATGGACACCAACACCAGGCCTGATGCCTGCCCCTTGAGACAGGGCCTTGCCTGACCCAGGAGGAGGATGCTTACTGTGAAATCTGTCAGAGGCCTGGCGGTCTTATGGAGGATGTGCTGAGGAGGAAACACAGTGGATTAGACCCTCAGAACTCAAACACACCATCATACACCAAAGGGAAGGACTGGGACCTGGTATCTGGATTCCAGGCTCCCTCTCTACAGGAAGGTTGGCTAACAGGTCAAGCACTGGATAAAAGACGGGGGGATGACTAATGGCACAGGGTAGTCCTGCCAATGGGATGAAGTCATTCTAAGTGTCGATTCTAGGGGACCTCCCTGGGTGGCCTGAAGGAAGTCCTGTCCTCAGTTGGGAGAATGCTGCAGGTGTCTGTGATTTGATCAGTCTTTCTTTTGCATGTAATTCAAGGTCCTTGTTTTCCAGGATAATCAGCATCATCTCCAGGAGATTCTGAGTGGGACTGTAGAATCACTGGTTGGTCTATACAGCAGGTCCTTTCTTGGTGACAAATAAGGAGCAAATGCTCTGGACTGAGACAGACTTGGCCCCATCGAGACCCCTACCCTCTCTGGCCACCCACCCCATCTCACTCTAACTAGTTAACTCCCCTCACTCACTTTAGGGCCACAACTGAAACATCAGTTTCCCAGGCCATCTTCCCTTGATCTTAAGGGTGAGAGCAAATTAAGATGTATCAGTTACAGGTCTGAAAACTGAAAAGTAAAGGGATGAAACTGCTTCTAGAACCAGTCTTGAAGCCACTGACCTCCTAATGATAAACTCATACTTACTTTCCCCTCACCACAACTTGGGCAATACCATCAAATCTTTTCTTTCTCACTACCGTGTTTTATTTTGCTTTAAATATTAAATGAAGAGAGATGAAACAGGGGGACTGGGCTGGTGCAGCAGGAAGAGACTGAAGAAGAGGGAGGAAGGTAAATCAAAAGACAGTGAAGAGACAAGCAATAAGGAATGGGCAGAAACAAAAAAAGAGAAAAAAGTGGAGAGAGACAGAGAAGTCACCTGATATTTTCACTATTTGGAAGTTACCGAGAGAAAGTTATTCAAAGTACCTTTGTAAAAAGGCCATAAAACACCTTGGGGAAAACATGAAAGTCATGCTGCCACCATACAGATGAGCACCCTGGAATTAGCTGCCAGAGCAATGTCTGAAAAGAGGAAATTCAATGGCCCACATTGCTGCCTCCTCCCCCTGCCTCCTAGCTTCCATCGCCTCCAAATCGCCTGGCTCTGAAGACAGAGGCAGTAATTTGGAGCCAGCAAGTGTGAAGGAATGTTGGAGCTGTTATTTGCCTTCATGCAGCACATCTTGAGTGCTTTTAGAAAGATAATTTAAAATACTCTTCCAGTTTCACTATAGAAAATCTGAAAAAAATCAGGAAGGTCTAAAGAAGAAAATAAATATGACCCATACCTCCATATCCAGAAAGCCAGTGTTAACTTTTTATGGTATATTGTTTTGTGATTTGGTTTTCACAGGTTTATCAAGGTAGCATTTGGCTTAAGTTCTATTGAGGAGAAGGAGAGTTCCTCCCTCCCTGTGAGATATTTGCCTGCAGGACTGAGAGAAGTCATCTCTGGAAGCCCTGTGGACCAACACCAGCCATCACACCCTGGAACACAGATGCTAAAACCACAAAAACCTGAGATGCTCTCTGCCCAGGGCATGGGCCTGCAGTCAAGGGCAACACAGGCCAGTCTTTAGTGGGAACGTGGGACCCTGGCTTGGTAGACTCGACAGCAGCTGGCATGTGAATGTCGATAAGTCAGGAGATGCTGTGTACCCTCAGCTCACTGGGCAGAGAGGCAAAGAACTTCTGTTCCAGTAGATGCTTCAAAGAAGTCACAAGAAACAAAGATTGTAGAAAATGTATTTCAGGGCTTGAACATCAATGATAGATGCGGTACGTTAATTTTATAACTTAGAAAAGATCTTTTAAAAGTGAAATTCCATCCTATTCTCAAAGGGACAATCAATGAACTAAAGATACAGTCTTATCTCTCTGTGGCCAGTGAAATACCCAACAAACATATCGTAGCTCTTAAAGCCTCTTTGTACAGGGCTTCCCAGGTGGCTGGTGCTAAAGAATCCACCTGCCAATGCAGGAGACACAGGTTCGATTTTCAGGTCAGGAAGATTCCCTGGAGTAGAAAATGGCAACACTCTCCAGTATTCTGGCCTGGAAAATCACATGGTCAGAGGAGGCTGATGGGCTACAGTCCATGTGGGTCACAAAAGAGTTCGGACACAACTTAGCAACTAAACAACAACAACAACACCCCTTCATGTGTGTTCAAGCCCTTGATCCCTACAATGATCTTGTTAAGATAATTTTAAAAATCCCAACTTAGGAAGAAAATGAAAATCAAAGAAGTCAGTGCTTCCTAACATTTTTCTATATCATGACACAGAATGATATTAATAATCTGGGGTAACCAGACGGCAACTGACTTGGGTAGGAGTTAAGCTTCAGCATAGCTGGTCCACGTCAGCCTCCCAGAGTGCCTAGGGCCTCAGCAGTTTGGTATCTCTGCATGCTGGTGAGCTTCTGCAGCACATACATGACATGGCACACTGCTGGGGAAGAAAAGCTGTGGGCCAACAGATATGGCCTCAGTCACAATTGTGAGAAGTGACAGACAGCAGCACCACCCTACATCTCATCCTTGGGACATCTTGAAACAAAATCAGAGATGTTAGCCACAGAGGAATCCAGGGCTTACTCCACGGGCTGCTGGTGCTGCTGCTGTTGCTAAGTCACTTCAGTCGTGTCCGATTCTGTGCGACCCCATAGACGGCAGCCCACCAGGTTCTGCCATCCCTGGGATTCTCCAGGCAAGAACAATGGAATGGGGTGCCATTTCCTTTTCCAATGCATGAAAGTGAAAAAGTGAAAATGAAGTCACTCAATCGTGTCCGACTCTTTGTGACCCCATGGACTGCAGCCTACCAGGCTCCTCCGTCTGTGGGATTTTCTAGGCAAGAGTACTGGAGTGGGGTGCCATTGCCTTCTCCGACTCCATGGGCAGAGTCAGGAAAAGAGCAAGTGTGCCCAACACTGCATCATCACCTCCATGAAGCAGGTGATTCGGGTGAATAAGGGTCTTAAAGTTGGATCTGACAGGACTGTAGAAAGTTCGCGTTAAGTGTTTATAAGTGCTGAGATGCTTCACCAAAGAAAGGGGCAAAATTTAGCTCCTTTCTGTACCCTGGGAAATTCAGAAAATAATTTCACAGGATGGTTATTGAACGGCCCAGAAGTAATGATTACAAATGACTGAGTTAACTGCTATACATGGCCTCATCTGTCATCATACCAGAGTCTTATCAGAAGTCTCGTCAGGATTAGTGGCTCATCACGACTGATGACATTTGCCGACCAAGCTGGCTTGGCTCCCTCCCTTGCCCCTTCAATCAAAGTGGCAGGAGGAGTTTTCTATAGTTGGAGCATAAACTCTGAGAAATTGCCTTCAGCAATGACTCCAGGAGTGGCTTCTAAGATAATGGACTCTTTTTCTGTAAGCGAAACTCTGTCTCCCCAAGACTTCCTGGGTCTTGCTGTCAATGGAGATGCTGGGCAGCACTGGGACATGAGGGTACCAGCACCATGTGTATGAGAACCTAAACCCTGTGAACAGAATCCTGCTGAATCCAAGGTTATATTCAATAAGAGTAGTTACACTCAGGCAGCGTCTACACAACATTAAACTTCCGAACTGGAAATGAAAATACTTCCTCAGTTTCCTGTCTCCAAATGTAAACCAAAGGTTTCCATTCTCATCAGGATAGCGTGCCTTATATTCATCCAACCTGAGAGAGCAGCTGGGATTGAGTATTAAAAATATTTGGACCAGATGAATGAAACACAAGCTAAATGGGTAATCTTACTTACATCACTTATAACTGTGTAAAAAGAGGATGCCTGACTTCTAGCAAGGTGCTGTCCATGACCTGGAAAGGTGTCATAGGCAGGTGAAGTCAATTCCCTACTAATTGCTCACACAGCAATAGGATTCGCAGTGGGAGGGGAGGAGGTACCACTTTTCCCTGGGCTTTTACACATCACTTTGCACACAGGGTAAATAAACTCCTGTATTTTGGTGCTGGAGGCATCCAGAGACTTCTAGAATCCCAACATTTGTCAACTAGCAGCATATCATTTCCTCCATAAAATGTACTGCCACAATAAATGGGAAACAACAAATCACCCACGTCTAAATGAGTTGTAACCACACTTAGCCTAAGAGTATGAGGCTTTCAAATTCTTACCTCAACAAAATGATTTGTTACATATAGTGGAATTTGGAGACACTTGCAAATAGTAGAAACTGTGACTCTAAAATCTGCCACTACTAAGAAGTTGCTGTAGTCAGAATATAAAAGTTATGGGGGAAAAACATAACCAAAAGCTACTTTTCTAGGTACCTTGGGGTTCACTGGGGGGTATGTTGGGGTTCCAGACCCTGAAACAAGCAAGGGGAGGCAAGAATTGTTAGCACACAGAAGTTCTCTCTGTGGCATTCTCATTGTCCAGATTTGTAGATCTCTGCAGTTTTATGTCTAAGACAAGAAGCAATTATATCCACAATAGGGCTAACTCACTCGTGAGGTGAAAAGACTGAAGGAAGGCATGCTTGTGGGTTGCTAATTGTTAGAGAAACCCCTGAAACAAAGACATTGAGCTCCTGACATTTCAGGGTGGATATAAGTGGAATGAATACAAGACCAACCGGGAGAAGTTCTAGAATGTGAAGCAGCCTGCCAGCAAAAGCAAGAAAAAAGCTAGGAAGCAAGTAGAAGAAAATCTACTCACAGAGCGAATAGGAGAGCATGACAGCAAAGAGAGAGACATACAACTGACTAGTGAGGCCCTCACCCTGCTAGTGCAAGGGGGAACTGAAGAAGAATAACCCAGCCAGGCTTCCCAGAAGTCACGTAGAAACTAACAAGCATGATCAGGGAGGACAAAAACCTGATGTCACCTTAGGAGAATGAAATGGCATCCAGGGCCTCTCCCAGCTTTGAAATTGTCATTGTTTATAGAGATATGTGATAGGAGGTGCAGGTTTATAAAAGGGGCTATATACTAGATTAGGAAGAGGAGGCTAGATGGGGAATCCCAGATGGTACCGTATCATCTTGGAGTTTAGAGCATGGGCTTAGACATCAGACTGACCAGAAATTAACTCACAGCCTCAACACCAAACTACCACCAGAGTGACCTCAGGCAACTTACTCAGCTTCCCTAAGCTTTGCTTTCCTCACTTGTGATGTGGGAACAATGATAGAGCCAGATTTATATGCTTGCCTTGAAGATTCCATGAGAAAGTGCTTATGGACCACTCAGCACAATGCCTTGCCTAGAGTAAGCACACAGTAAATGCTACTTCTAGCACCATAAACAATAATGTATTATTATTAGAGTAAATAAAGGAAATGCTGGACAAAATTTGAGCCCATCCATTAAGTCTGAGTTCTAAAATTTCAGGGAGAGTCCATATGGTGCCTCAGAGGGAGAACATGAGTTTTGTGGGCAGCAGGCAAAGACATAGAATCCATACACAGCCACTTGGATAGGGCAGGTTTTCAGAACTGTATAGACAGTGACAGGAGGGTTGAAGGGATGGTCTCCGGAAAACATGGCGATGAGAGCTTGGGCCTGCAGATTCTGGCAGGTTATTGACCAATGTCAGAGAGGCCAAGAGTCGATGGCCTTAATGTAGAGTTCTGATGCTTACAGAGAGTGGAGAGGATCAGATACATTGTCAGTCTGAGAGCCAATAAAGCATAAATTAGGTTGCCAAGGTGAGAACTCAGGCATGGAAAAACAAGTTAGGTACCCAATTACGAAGGAGACTTGGAGAATAAGCAGTGTGACAGGGCACAGAACCAACCCTCGACCCAGGTGTCAGCCTCTTTCTGACCCTGTTCCCTGGATTCGTTGACTGCAACTGAGTCATCTGTACTCTTTATATTCATTCCCCTCACCCACATTCAGGTCCAGACAAACAGTTATTTTGCAGACAGTCTCCATCACCATCTGGAAGCTCTGAGCAATCACAGAGATATCAAATTGTGCTAGAGAATAGGAGACTGGCTAATCTTTTCAGATTTTTTTATTTTTTTATTTGAGAAAAAAGAATGGAGTTCAGAGACCATAGACTTAAAAGTTTAACAATGCTCTTCTGGCACAATTCCAAAATGGGTAATTAAACAGATGGCTTGGAAAACTTTAGAAACATATACTGATCATAGGGAAATAAAACTAGTTCAGTAGGGATAAACCATGGTCAGACTAAGGATAACATTCTTACTATCCAAAGAACAACACATCTCCTCCTCACAAGAATAAAAGAGAAGTATAAAACTAAGACCCCTGTAAAATAAATAGATTCTGAGCTCTTTCCCTTCCTTACTCCCTCCTTCCCTGTGTCTGTTGTGCCCGTCTGTCTCCCCTTCCCTCCCCTTCCTACAGTCACATATAGTAATACAAATGGCTAATAAATATTTGACGAAAGTTCCACTCCAACAGTAATGAAAGGAAAGCAAATTAAAACACTGAAATGCTGCCTTTTACTTACTGAAGTAGAAAATATTTAAAGATACAAATAATTTAAATAGTTTGAGTTAAACTAAATTTAAAATAAATTTTAAAATAATTATGCTCAACACTGGGCAAGGAGACAGAAAATTTTATACTTTCCTGATAGGAGTATATGTAAAGAAAGCTGAGCACTGAAGAATTGATGCTTTTGAACTGTGGTGTTGGAGAAGACTCTTGAGAGTCCCTTGGACTGCAAAGAGATCAAACCAGTCAATCCTAAAGGAAATCAGTCCTGAATATTCACGGGAAGGACTGATACTGAAGCTGAAACTCCAATACTCTGGCTACCTGATGCGAAGAACTGACTCACAGGAAAAGACCCTGATGCTGGGAAAGATTGAAGGCAGGAAGAGAAGGGGACGACAGAGGATGAGATGGTTGGATGGCAACACCGACTTGATGGACATGAGTTTGAGCAAGTTCTGGGAGTTGGTGAAGGACAGGGAAGCCTGGTACGCTGCAGTCCATAGGGTCACAAAGAGTCGGGCACAACTGAGAGACTGAACTGAACTGATAGGAGTATAAATTATAGATTTAATGTTATTTGTAATAATAATTTAATGATGGCTATCACTGAGTATTTACTATATATAAAGTGCTATGTGTGTGTGTGTTAATCGCTCAGTCGTGTCTGACTCTTTGCAACCCCACGGACTGTGACCCACCAGGCTCCTCTGTCCATGAAATTCTCCAGGCAAGAATACTGGACTGGGTTGCCATTCCCTTCTCCAAAGTCCTATACACATGCATTGCTATTTATTACAACAGCCCTATGAAATAGATACTGATATCCTCATTTTACATATCAAGAAATGAAAAGGATAAGAGTTTCCAAATGCCCCAGAGATTCTGATTTCACATGTCATCCTAGAAAGAAAGGCTACAGATGGGTGCAGAGAGGATGAGAGGAGAGATTAAAAAGTCCCACAGGGGATCCTGTTTGGACATAACTATCTCTCTGATGAGAATAACAATACTGCATCACACTGTACATAAGCAATTTTGGCAATATTTAGAATCTGAACAGTGTTCCTCTCTGAATTTGATTCTATTTTACAAAACATTCTCAGGTTATAAAAAGGTTTGTGAAGAATTATACTCTACAGTAATTTTATAGTAGTAAATGCTATCTCCATGGGAAACAAGTTAAATATATAACAATACGTAGAATGATTAAGTAGCAATAGGAATAATAATAACTTTTATTGTATGCTCATTATGTGCCAGGTACCTGTTTAAGATTTACTTGAATTGTCTCATGTATTCCCTAAAGAAACTTTAAAAAATAGAGGTACTAATTATCCTCATTTTTGCATATAAGGAAACTGAGCCAGAGAAAAGTAACTCCTCAGGATCAGAACTAACCACGGCAGCATCAGACTAGAACCCCTGCAATTTTACTCCAGAGTTTTCACTATTAACTGTCAAATTCTATATATTTATTTCCATGATAAAATATTATGAACTCATTAGAGATAATGTTTTCAGAGAGTTTTTCATAGCAAGAGGAAATATTTACATTATATGCTTGAAAAATTGCCTATATAGTATGATCTTAGCTATGTAAAAAATATACAAAGAAAATGCCTGGAAGGAAATATGCCAATTAACAGTAATTGTCTTTGAATGGTTTGGTTATGAGTCATTTATTTTCTTCTTTATACTTTTATGAATTTTTCTAATTTGCTAAAATAAGCTTGTGCTTTTTATATTTTTAATTTTTTTTAAATCTAGGGTGAAGAAAAAGGAAGTCATATGCATGCCAAATAATTCTTATTTCCATTTGGACAATGTATTTTAGAATTTGACAAAGTAACATATTTAGTGCATTAAGAAAGGGAACAAGTATAACAGAAGATATCTTGAATTATTTATTAATGGAACAATACTTCTTATATTAAGTAAATAAAAGAGGATCAAGATTAAAACTTACACACTCTTGAATTTCTACTCCCTTTACTCCAATATCTAACAGAGTGCCTTATATAGTGTTAACTTTTGGCAAATATTTGCCGAATGAGTGACATTGTCTTGTTTAATATTTTTTTAAAAAATCAGTGACAAGACATGGAAGAAATGCTTATGACACTTGTAGTGACAACTGACACAACAGAAAGCAGAGTCAAGATCTGAAATTATCTAAGCCAAACGCAAGACGAAATGTAATACTCGTTTGAAGTTTTCGGTGTATCGATCGCTTATGTATCAAAAGTCTTAAAATGATTTAGCCATTGATTTGCTTCTAACTTTAGAAACGTCCCAAGAAAATAAAGAAGAATATGCACAAAGACTTAGCCTGAGAGATGTCCCTTGTAATACCTGGAAACATCTAAAGATTAGAAACATATATAATAGTGATGATATGTTGCATATACTATGGGCCTCCTTAAAATAGAACATTATTCAATAAAAGGATATTGTAGAAATTTAAATTGTTGATTTAGAAATATTTTCATAATATGTTAAGTAAGAAAAGCAAGTTATTATATAACGAACAGTGTAATTCTAATTTATAGATAGCTATAATAATGTGATAGATACAATAATATTATTAATATTATTACTAGTAATATATAATAAACATATAATAATATTAATACATAATAAGTGATAGATAGCTAGAGATAAATGCATAGAATACACATCAGAAGGCTATACATGAAGTTTCCATGAAGGAAACTTCATCACATGGTATAACTATGGGTAATTTATATACTGTATTTTTTTCATCTTGCTCTATTGAATGTGAGTTACTTTTTTAAAAAAAAAAAGTAAAAATATCCTCATACAACTATAGAATGTGTTTTGGGGTATTGTAGTTGGTGCTGATTTTACAATATTTCATGTACAAAAAAAAAAGCCGGGATGTATGATTGCCCTAAGCTCTTACATAGCTAGCAAGGCAGCATAGTAGCTAAAAAGACGTTAATTCCAATCTTAAGTGACACCCCTAGAAGACAAACCTCCAAACTCTAGGCAGCAGTGACTCCCCTGGGCTCTGTAGTGAGCAAAGCACATTGGTAATAACTGTATTCAGTTCTTGCATTGTTTTAGGGAAAAAAACCAACGAACCAGGGAGTCCAGAGCAAAACAAGCAGGTGGCAGGAACATCTGCTGTGAGCAAGGTTTGTGCAGGAAAGAGGAGTCTGTTGAGAGGTGTTACCTCTGCCACCCTTCCCAGCTTGGTATCTGTTCTGTTTTACATAATCCTCCTTGAGTGTCTACCACTAGGAACTATCCTGGGCTGATTCCCAAGAATAACATACTATGTCTGCGAGGAGGTCGGGCAATGGTTGGAACTGAACTTTAGACCCTGGAATTTAGAGCCAGGAGGAACAGAGTAATCCTGATAAGAGTATCTGAGCTAAGCTGAGAAGGAAAAAGATAGGAACAGGAGGGGACAAGAGTAAAAATACAAGCCTGGTGGGGCTAATGAGAGTCCAGAGACCCAAAGCCTGGGGTGAGAAGAGTTGAGAAACAGAAAGACTGCCAGCAACAAGAAGACGGAAAGATAGCTTGGACAGTCTCAGATCAGGGAGGAGCTCATGTTCTATTATAGGATTTGAGTGCTATAGACATAAAACTAAGTTTAAAACCCAAGTGACCCTAGCCCTCGTGGAGGCTGGCACTTGTGTCAATAGTAAAAGAGCAACCAAATGGACTTTGTTGAAAAGTAAATGACACTTTACAAATTTACATGTTCTTTTTGCAGAAGAATCATGCTCAAATTCTATGTATCATTACTTTTTAATCATAAAATAGGCTTTCGTGTTTATGTCCTGACAGCATAATTTAGCATATGAGCCCACAGGGCAAATTCTTTAACTTGCACAGTCATGGATTATTTTGTTATCACTCCAGAATTACAGGGTGGTGATAATACAGCTCATGAAGCAGACCCTGCTCCTTTTTAGAGGAGGCTGCCCAGGTTTTCAAGACTAAGAAAATTTTGAGACATGTTTTGGATATACATATCTTAGAACTTTCAACATGGGGAAAGGGTGTCAGATGAAAAATTGAAATGGTCAGACAAGGACTACTGGAGATAGACTCATTTAACCCCTATTGGAACTGATTCATTAAAGAGTAAACTGACATAAGGACATCATCTGCCCTATCCAATATTTTGAAGCTCTATGAAAAGCTTCATTCGAAACTAAATGTTTATAAGTTAGAACATGGGAGAATAGTTGTTATTGATTACTTAAATATCAACATAGCAAAAAATAATTTCTGTGACATGTGACTTGAAGGGTGCACAGAATAGGGTGGAAAGAACATGGTTGGATATTTTGCAAAGCCTGATAAACCTGGATTTACATCTTTATCCTACCACTTATTAGGTACGTGAGAGAGTCAGATTAACGAACGTATTTGAGTCTCAATTTTGTCATCTGTTAAAAAAACAGATGGGGATGAAAATTTCACCTTCTGTAATTACTAAAAGATTTCATGAGCTGTGTATTGTGAATACCAAGCATATATTAATGACTGCTTTAATGTCATTAAATCTCCTTCTCACCCTCTATTAGAATCAGAATTGTAGGAGGCCAGCACGGGTTTTGACCGCAGCCACTGATTCACAGTGTAACAGCGCGAGGGACTCGATCATCCTGCGTGCCTGGAGCTCAGGATATAACTAGGAATGTAGATAAAATGTCAAAAACATCTTTCAGTGCATGTAATGAAGTTTTAAAAAATGCATTTGTAATGTCTCTTTTATCATTTTTATTGCATTCAATTCAGCAAACATTTATTGAATGCCTACACCATCCATATTCATTCTCTAGGTTAGTGAACTTCAAAGAGCTATTGTATTTCTCTGTGAGGTCAGAGACTGGTGTTTCACATCTCCCATTCTGACATTGAGAACTTTTCTAGCCCCAACTCTGCAGGGCCAGTTTATTTGACCATTAAGCTCTACTTTCGGTTCTGTCAGCTTCATGAATTAACAAAAAATAATGCTTCCCACATAGTAGATCAAACACTTCTTCAATTAAAAAAAAAAAGGGTTGAAAGGAAAGGATGGAAGAAGAGAAGACATTCTGAAAGAGAGAGGGAGAGGGAAACTTGGTCAGTCACATACACAGGGGAGTCAGAAAGAGAGATAAAGGGCAGTCAGATAGATGGACAGTTGGTTAGACACACAGAGAGACAGTCAACAGACTTACAAAGACTCTTATTTATCTTCTTGTTCTCTTATCTTTTGACCATGACAGTTCTTAACTATGCCATGGGCTACTGAAACAAACATTTTAAAAATGAGAAAAAGTAGAGGGTCAATATTAAATGTCAAATAAAACAGACAAATCACACTACCATAAGAATGCTTGATTTTTTAAAAATTCCTATAATCTGAATACTGAAGCCAATCAATATTCTCAAAAAATCTAAAAAGAGGTCAAATTCATTCTAAACTTTTTGGTTGAGTTGCTTGGTTAATAAATCTAACCAGCACACATTTCCCCCAGTGACATTCATCTAGTCATTGGGAAGTTCGCAGGGACCAAGCTCTACTCCCTTATTAAAATTAGAGAGTCATTCTGATGATTCTTCCAAGGCAAAAGCCTCTTTGGCCTCCATTCCCTTACAAACTCCCTGGGGCAAGTTGAAGTAGTCACATATATAGACTGAATTGGGCTCAAGCTGCATGGGTCCTACATAGCTATGAGGGACTTCAGATGGTAAGGCCTAGCAATTATATGACTGGGGTCCAAAGGCAGTTTGGAGGAGGAGCTGTGGTAGGGATGAGAGTCACTCAGCCAAAGTGCTGGCACTCAAGGTCTCAGTCACTCATGAAAAACAAGTTAAATATTTTCACAACAAAACTGAAATCTGCCTCCCCTATCAGTGAGCACACTGGTCTCCTGCACACCAAAACTTCACAGCCACAAGGCTCCCCTGGGGCTTGGAGACAGTCAGTCTCTGTCACTTGACATGGCCTGAGTTTTCATTTGGCCTCTCCTCAGGCAGGGCCTGAATGACTATGGATGAACTGGGGAAGGTGCTTCTTTTGCCTGGGTCCCTATTGCTAGGGGAGACTTCAAGGCCAAGTTCATTATGTAAGGTGCCATTTTTAACCCTAAGGTGGGTACTGGTGACAAGTACTCATCAGGCAAGCACTCTAAATTGCTCTGCCTATAGCAGGCATAGGCTACTAGTTTTAACACTTTCTCTCATCACTCTTGTGATCAATGGCCTCTGTTTACAGGTTGCCCAACTTGGACTGATACGTGGGCTGGAGTTGAGAGAAGAGATGGGCAGTCCTGTCTATGTTACAGGTTGTGGGAAAATCACTCCCTGGCTGTGAGTCTCAGTTTCTGTGTTCATAAGACAAAGAGGCTTGGCTAATTGTCTGCCAAAGTCCCTCCTGGCTCTTATTTTACCTACAGCCTTTATATACACATTTTAGATCCTCTACCCAGCTAAGGATCCAGCCCTGGATGTCAGCCCCTTAGTCTAGTGCTCTAACCAACTGAAACCAACGACCACAGCTCAGGGACAGAGATGCCCAGGCAGGAGACCTCTGGCATGTCGAACGTGACCTACTCGCCCATTCTAGCCAGGTGAGCAAAGATGCCTTAGGTTTCAATCTCAATAAAGTTGCCAACCCCAAACCTCTTATCCCCTCTGTTTCCTTGGCTCTAAGATAGATAAAGCATCCCAGAGTAAGAGTCAGCCTTACATACAGCTGCAGCCAGGACAAAGCCCAGCTGAGGAACAGGTTTCTTCGTGTGCCAGCCATCCTCAGTTATGGACTTATAACACCAAGCACTTCTTGCACTTTGGCAACATCTCTGCCAATATTGCAATAATGGTCAAGTTTTAGGCAGTAGAAGAGAAAATCCAACATCCCAGGGATATAATCCAATCTCAGCAGCCTTAAACAGACCAAGAAAAACAAGTCACATTCCCGCTGGGCTCTCAGTATTAAGATTTTCTGACATTGAGTTTCGTGATCTGCCTGTGCATGGTTGGGGGGTTAGATAAACAAATAAATCCATTTTTCCATATTGATATCCCATAAGCTATCTGAGATCTCTAAAGCTTCTGCACTCTTTTTTTGTTTTCTCCAAAGCTTGCCCAGAAGTTCTCTTTAATTAGAAGAGTTTCTCCTGTTTCATTTAGAGGTGTGATATTTGACTTGGAGACCTGGTTTTCAAAGCAACTCCTTTCAGGCGGGCTAAGCTTTTGTTCATCAGAAAAGCCTAGCCCATGACAGTCAGTTACACACACAAGACAGAGTGGGAATCACCTCAGTGGTATGAAATTAAAGAATAAATGAAGGAGGCAATAGACTTCAAAAGAAAAGTCAACCCTTCAACACAGGAAGGAGATGAGAACAAGGAGCCTCAGAAGGGCCCAGATCACTTTCACTTTGTCATTAGAGAGCCCCTGAGGACTGATTCCTGTTTGAGCTGGAGCCTGGCGTTTTGACAAAGTCCCCGAACATGACCCCTAAATTGATTTTAAATCCTTTCTCAGAAGAAACTGAAATGATAAAACACACAGCACCCTTTAGAGACTATCTGCCAGAAACCATTCAATAGACGGGGGCTTAAAACTCTGCCAGCCTGCAGCCTGCCAGTCTTTGTTTAAACTTTAAGAGAATTTACAGGTGTTAAACAGGCCCCCCAGGATTGTAAGCCTCTTCACAGCACAGGTTCCAAAGAGGACTCTGTGAAAATTACTAGACTACTGGATCAAGACAGACCTGCAAGGCTCCAACCATGCCCATTCATGATTCACATGGAGGTCTTGAGATATAAAATCTTCCTCTCAAATCAAAAGTGCTAAGATTATATTTTCTTTAATTGAAAAATCATAAAGAAGGCTCTCAGATAACACTGGGTTTCTATACTACAACATGCAAAACTTCGACACACAATCCAAAATGCCTGAAGACTGTAACTTTTCCTATTTCCATACTGGTTTCCTGCATGACCCTGGGACTAGCACATGCCTGAGAGAGTATCTAAGTCTAAAGCCACCACATGCAGGAGGGAACTAAAGCCCACAGAGAAGACGCTACATGCCCAAAACTTTGCAGGGTGCTGGTACAAGAAACAAGACCTCATTACAATACAATGTCCTTCCTAATTATCTCTGCTACTCTGGACCCATGGTCGGTGGAAGGAAAGACACTATGGTAAGGCGTGGCACTGACCAAGAGAAGGAAGAGTGATATTTCAGTTCCCTGTTGCTATGGATCAAACCACTACAATACAAAGGGCTTAAAATAATGACAACATTTATTTTGCTCACAAATCTTCAGTTTGAGCAAGGCCTGGCAGCTGCAGCTCATTCCTGCTCCATTCAGGGTCAGTAGGGGCATGAGAAGGCTGCCGTAGGGGGTGGGGGTGGGAGCTGGAATTACCTGAAGTCTTAGTCACATGTCTGGGGGTTGATATTGACTCTTAGCTGGGACCTTATCCAAGGCAGTGGCTGGAATATCTGTAAGTGGACTTTCCATGTAGATTCCTGACTTCATCACAGCCTGGTGTCTGAGTGCCAAGGGTGGTGGTAGGGAAGCACCCCTGGCTCTAAAGGGATGGAGCCAGGTGGAAGCTAGTATGTTTTCTGATATAGCCTCAGAAGTCACTCAGTGTCCCTTCTGCTGCTTTCTGTTAGTTAGATGTGAGTCACTCAGACAAGTCCACTTTTAAGAAGGGAATTAGACCCCACCTTTTGATAAAAGAAGTTGGCAAACATTTTTCAAAGCCACCACATATGCCAAAGACATTTTTAACCACATGAGGTAGAAAATAGGGGTGGTTTACACTATTTTAGAGCTTCCCTTGTGGCTCAGCTGGTAAAGAATCCGCCTGCAATGTGGGAGACCTGGGTTCGATCCCTGGCTTGGGAAGATCCCCTGCAGAAGTGAAAGGCTATCCACTTCAGTATTCTGGCCTGGAGAATTCCATGGACTAAGCAGTCCATGGGGTCACAAAGAGTTGGACACAAATGAGAGACTTTCATTTGACTTGACACTATTTTAAACAATCCTACAGTAAAATTTTTGGGGGCTCCAAAATCACTGTAGATGGTGACTGCAGCCATGAAATTAAAAGATGCTTACTTCTTGGAAGTAAAGTTATGACCAACCTAGACAGCATATTGAAAAGCAGAGACATTCCTTTGCCAACAAAGGTCCGTCTAGTCAAGGCTATGGTTTTTCCAGTAGTCATGTATGGATGTGAGAGTTGGACTGTGAAGAAAGCTGAGTGCCTAAGAATTGATGCTTTTGAACTGTGGTGTTGGAGAAGACTCTTGAGAGTCCCTTGGACTGCAAGGAGATCCAACCGGTCCATTCTGAAGGAGATCAGTCCTGGGTGTTCTTTGGAAGGAATGATGCTGAAGCTGGAACTCCAGTACTTTGGCCACCTCATGCGAAGAGTTGAATCATTGGAAAAGACTTTGATGCTGGGAGGGATTGGGGGCAGGAGGAGAAGGGGATGACAGAGGATGAGATGGCTGGATGGCATCAACGACTTGATGGACGTGAGTTTGAGTGAACTCCGGGAGTTGCTGATAGACAGGGAGGCCTGGCGTGCTGCAGTTCATGGGGTTGCAAAGAGTCAGACCCAACTGAGTGATTGAACTGAACTGAACAGGAAAATTTGCTTTACTCTATGACTACTATATTTAAGGCACTATACTGAACACTCTATATGCAATATCTCATTTCAATTTCAATTCTAACAACAAAAGAAGCTATACTCACATTTTACAGATGAGAAAACTAAGACTTAGAGATTAATTTGCTGAAGCTCACTCAACTAGCAAGTCGCACAGAAAGGCTATATTCTGGTTCTAAATCTCTTTTCACAAGTTACATTTCTTCAGCAGTGGATAAGAACTGTATCTTGGTGATATGTGATGGTTAATTTTACGAGTCAACTTAACTGGGCCAAAGGATGCCCAGACATCTGGTTATATATTATTTCTGGGTAGTCTGTAAAAGTGTTTCCAGAAGAGATTAACACTTGAATTGGTGAGCTAGATAAATCAGATGGCCCTTCCCAATGTGGGTGGGCACCATCCAATCCATTGAGAGTTTGAATGGAACAAAGAGGCAGAGAAAAGTTGAATTTTCTCTGCCTGACTGGTTAAGCTGACCATCAGTCTTCTCCTGCCCTTGGACTGGAATTTATACCATCAGCATCATTCCTGGTTCTCAGGCCTGCAGACTTGGACTAGAATTCACACCACCAGCTTTCCTGAGTCTCCAGCTCAGGCAGACGATGGGACATCACAGCCTCCATGTTCTTATGACCCAATTCCTTATCATAAATCTCATTATATATATATATACATACATATATATCTCATATTGGTTCTGTTTCTCTAGAGAACCCTAATACATGGTGCAACATGCTAAAATACGCTGAGCCCTAGAGAACTGCGATATGATTGAACTTTTCATCATATGCAATAAAATTACAAAAACTCTCTTAGATGCTGGCAAAGTCCACTTCCTTACAGATCAGAAGAAAGCTGGGACTACCAGCTTATATTGAGTACTCCTGGTGAAACTCTGTCTACCTCGTGTGCTAATGGAGGGATTAGTAGCTCTTTGTTTGGCTGAATCTTTTTCATCCTTCAGGCTCAGTTTAGGTGTCACCTCCTTACAAAGTCCTCCCGTGATCATCCTATCGGAGGATGTTCCCATATACTGGTATGATCCATCACTGCCCATTATTTGCTTTCTTCACGCTGCTCATCCCAATCTATAATCACATATTTGTTTATTCTCTTGCTCACTGTCTGACTCCCCTTCCAGAGTACAAACTCCATTGAGGGATAGTATCTATCTTATGCATCTATACCACGTGGCAGAATAGAATCTAGCAGAGAGTAGGTGCTAAATAAATATTTATTAGAAATGAAAGAAGGAAGGAATCCTAGACTGTGAAAATCTTGAGATCAATTATTGACCTCTAGGATTTTAGGACATTAGTCCACATCCTCAGGCCCCACTATGAAACAATCGAGTTTAAGAAAAATGATCTTAATGAAGTACTTCTTGCTATGCGTCAGATACTCTGCCAGCGCTTTGTGAATATTATCTCATTTAGTCCTACAACAGCCCTATGGCATAGATATTAGAACCATTTCCATTTTCCAGGTGACAAAACTGAGGTCCAGAGAAGATACATAACTTGCCCTCATTTAACACTGCTAAAGAGAATCAAAGATAAGATTCTCACTGAGGTCTGTTTGACTCCATAGCCTGATCCCTTTCCTAGTGGGCAATATTGCTAAGAATGTTGCTGTTGTTCAGTTGCTAAGTCATGTCTGACTCTTTGCGACCCCATGACTGCAGCACACAGGCTCCCCCACCCTTCTCTATCATGTGGAGTTTGCTCAGATTCATTTTTGTTGAGTTGGTGATGTTACCTAACCATCTCATCCTTTGCCACCCCCTTCTCCTTTTGCCTTCAATCTTTCCCAGCATCAGGGTCTTTTCCAATAAGTTGGCTCTTTATGTCAAGTGACCAAAGTATTGGAGCTTCAGCTTCCGCATCAGTCCTTCCAATGAATATTCAGGGTTGATATTGAATATTGAATATTCAGGTTGACCACTAAGTATGGGTTTATTTAAAGATGTGATTTTTTAAAAGCAGTTGGAAATCAGTTTTGAACATTAAATTTTTTGTGAAAAACAATAAGAATTGTGTACAAAACTCTCTGGAAATGCATTCCCGACACAAAGGTAGAATTTGGACTGAGTCTCTGCATGCTGGTGATAGGTACCCAAATTATAGGAGAACTATTTATCTTCAAGCCTGGATCTTTAGAAGACAAATAGAGAGTGATATGACAAGATTTGGCTTTGTTGGGACCCTTTAAATAAGAGGACATCTTGATTCAAATTACACTAAACTCTCAGTTTTCTACCGAGTTGATAAGGTTTTATGCAGAAATCAGCTCCCATGCCTACTACCAATATCTCCCCTAGTTGGGTCTACCGAGACATACTGAGGTAACTTAGAGACCCATTAGTGAAAGAAGCCTGAAGTGTTCTGGGCTTCTCCACAATTATAGTATTTTAGGCCAATTTAGGAGGAAAAATCCCTATAATTTTTATCAGCTGCCAGTTTTGAGATGTCTATTGCCCTTTATGCTGTTTTTAATTCTAATTCTCTTGTTTTCCACTCAGTTCATTATATTTGAACCATATTCCCAATGTCGTCTCACTTGGGAGAGGAAAATAGAATCTGGCTTGCATTTGCCAGCCCTTCTATTCATCCTGCAGAAACATAATGGAGTAAACCATATACATGTGTTATGCTACAAGAACTACAGCCCTTGAGATGAATCTCATGCAGTCTTGTATTCCTCACAAAATTTCAGGGCTGGAAGATACTTGAAGCCACAAAGTACATGTCTCCTCTCAAAGCCCTTAGCAATGATGGCTGACACTTCTGTCTCTCCTCCACCAGTTCCATGTGTGTCTGTGTGATGGGGGTTGGGGGCGGGGGTGGTCACTAATCCATGAGTGGCCAATACTGACTGATGGAACAGTCCTCCTCATTCAGAATTACAATTTGACTTCTCTCAAATTGCCCTTTGGGAAACTGGAGAGAAAATAGTTCTTCTTTTCTAATCAGTGCTCTATTCTTTATAATATGTTCCAACTAGTCTGAAATTTTTTAAACTTATCTTTGGAAGCAGATGCTTTTAAGAAAGATTGCTTCCATAATAAAACCCAAGAACAAATCTCAGGAAGAATTACCTACAAGTAATAGATATTTTTAAAAAATTGTTGAACTAATGAATGAATGAATAAATGAGTTTCTTCACACCCAAAAATTGCGGAAATTTTCATTATATTCTCTAGAGATACTACTGGGTCACTCCAGGTACATCCAGTCTGAAGTGAAAGAAGGAGAATATCTCTGTTCCCATCTCCAACCCCAGTCTGGGAGAACAGAAGAAGCATCATTTTCAATTTCCCATCTCATATCAATATCCAGCACAGGGCCCAGCACAGAATGAATGTTGAACAAATACTCCAAAGAATTTCTAAAAAAGGAAAGAGCCCCAAGAGCCTCAGGGACCATTCAACCCAACTACTTCCCTTGTGGAAATACAAAACAGAAACAAATATTCAGCAATACTCATTGCTGAATAAGTACCTAAGTCTAGGTACTGAACATGACCTTGGAGTTCTTGGAAGGCTCCCTACTTGAATGTCCCCCTCTTCCAAACATCTTTCCATCTGCTATTGTCACCTAAATTTCCTTGAATAGAAAAGTAGCCAGTTCCAGAACACACTGTCAAGCTTTCCCTTCAAAAGTGTCAAGACCCAGAGAAAAGATGAATTAATCTTAACTCACACTAAGGTGTAAAGAACTGTTGGCAGGCATTTTCCAGAAAGCTATTCAGTACATGAAATCAACTGCAAACAAAAGAATGAGTCAAGTGAGTTCTAAATCTTGCCTCTCTGGGCTAGGTCATAATGAGTGAATTGGGATTTCCTCTTTTCTCTGAGGAAAAAACAGTGGCTTGAAAGAATGCTTGAGTGAACTTTCCTTCTTAAAAGATGCAAGACCCACAGTCCTATACTCATTAGGTGACCAGCTCTCCAATGGCTTGCAAGGTCATCTATTATCCTGTTAATTACATGGCACAGAATGCTCCATGATATCTGAGTCAGGACACATGAGACACTGGTAGTGTGAGTCCTTGGTCTACTCTGGAGTGGCACTTCCCACTCAAGACTTTAAGAATCAGCTGCCCACATATAGCAGGTGCTCCAAGTATATAGTCTAAGGCAATGCTTCTCAAATATTAATATGTGTATGAATCACTTGGGTATCATTTTAGAAATTCAGGTTTTGTGTGTTTTTTGAGATAGAACATATTCTTTAATGAGCTGTAGGTTCTCAGTTATTGGTTGATAATATTCAATTCATTCTGTTAAAGATATTTCCACCATTGGAAATATCTTTGAATGCTTTAAAATAAGAAATTTTAAATTTTTAAAAAATTAAGAATTTGAAGATATTTTGTACTTATATTTCTCATTTATGGTAAATGTTTCAAATGTTAAGAACCTAAATAATGTTGTTAGCAGAAAATTGTCTTTCTATGAAAATTAGAACTAAAACACTGAATAGAAAATCTCAGGGTCTGGTTAACATGACTCTTAAAAGCACAAAAGAGGCAAGGAAGTATATAGGAGTTTCATGTCGTATAGGTAATGTCATTCTGACTTCTGGGATGAGGAAACAGAGACTCAAAAAGCAAAGGTAATTACATAAAGCTACAACTGTCTGCTGCTGCTGCTGCTGCTAAGTCGCTTTAGTCATGTCCAAGTCTGTGCGACCCCATAGACGGCAGCCCACCAGGCTCCCCGGTCCCTGGGATTCTCCAGGCAAGAACACTGGAGTGGGTTGCCATTTCCTTCTCCAATGCATGAAAGTGAAAAGTGAAAATGAAGTTGCTCAGTCATGTCTGACTCTTAGCGACCCCATGGACTGCAGCCCACCAGGCTCCTCCGTCCATGGGATTCTCCAGGCAAGAACGCTGGAGTGGGGTGCCATCGCCTTCTCTGGACCACTGTCTAACCCAGGTCTATCTGTCATCAAGACCTTCCTAGTCCTCCATACCCTGCTGCTTCTGCCCTCACTAAGGATACTAACTTGGTAGAATGTTCCTGGAAGGTAGAAAAAAGGAAAAATAGTCTTGTCATCTGACCATCTGGGTGATCTTAAAGAGTCTTTCAGCCTGAATGAGCCCCAGGCCACTTAATTTCCATTGTAGCTATCACACTGAGGATCACACACAGTGGAATTTACAAAAGCATTTATACTTTACAAATGTCTGGGTCTAAGGAAGAGGATGTTTTTATTTTATTTTCAAAGATGGGTAAATAGTTCAAATCTTTGTCCACTGACAATGTAGAGTTAGATTTTCTATCATAATTCATATCACAGATTTCCTATCATAATTCATATTATATATATATGGGCAGAGAGTTCCTAAATCGAGGTTACTGTGTTTCTCAAGAAAATTCAATTACATTCAGTTAATAAACACTTTTCACAAACAAAAACAAACAAAATTACACCAACACCATAGGATGGTCCTCAAAGGTAGGAAGAAGGAAAAACGGTTTTGTTATTTTATACCAACCTTGCTCTCCAAGAATTCAAGGGACCCACCTAAGACTGAGCAAGGGAATTCAGAGCTGGAACAGGGACTGGGGCTCATCTGGCTAGATGGCCAACCTTCAGCAGCAGCTAGCTGAGCATCTGCCAGGGTCTGCAATGAAGCCAAAGGAGATACCCTGTGCATTGCACATGTCCAGCTGCCATGGGCATTTGAGGTTAGAGGGAGTGGAACTGTGTACGTTCCAACCCTTATGCTCATACCAAATCCAGGATAAGTGCCTGTCTGCTCACTAGGCCCATCAGTCTCATTTCTCCTTTTGTCAACATCCTGCTAAGAGTCTGCCAACTCAGACAAGGCTTTTGAAGCTAACATGGTTCTGCCCACAAAGGGAAGAGAAACAGGTCGAGAACTTCAGAATGTGCAATAAAATGGAAACCCTTCCCATGTTGCCAGCACTGAGGCATTAAAATAAAATCATTTGACAATTATTTGCTTGGATCGAGAAAGTGAAGTCATTTTCAGAGCAGCCACTAATCTTAAAAAAAAATAATGAATGTGATTTGATCTGAGCAAGGAACCAGAGCACTGGAAGATTTTGCTGCCAGAGGCTCCACTCTTTCATGAGGTTATCGACAAAGATTGCAGGGTGAGTTATGGTAGGGGACGGGGTGGGAGAGCGCGACCACCGTGAGCATTTCCAGAAGTGGTAGAAGTCGACTAAGTTAAGATCAATGATTTCCTTGATTACCTTGCTTCCCCCTCTCACAAGCTTGGTCTCCGTCTCAATTTCTATTCCTATCGGCCAGAAAAATAAAGATTGTTTACAGAGCTGAAATAACACCTGCTTGGTTTATCTTATTTTAGAAACAATAAAAGCTAGGGAGTTGGAGGGATTAAGGAGGAAAAAAATCAATTGTGTTCTTTCATGTTGGAAACATTAAAAAATAAGTCACCCTGCTCTCTGCTCTAAGGCCCAATTTGGCTCTCCATTACCCAGAGCAGTTTCCAATCTCAGACTGCAAATTCCCAAGGTTTAAACTGGACTGCACTATAATGGGGTGCCCTTGAAAGACTCAAAGAAACTTTTTCTGGTCAGTTTTTTATAATCCCAGGCCATGAATGTGATCCTAAACATGCCAAAAGAAAACATTTACTTTTGGCACTAATACTTAAACACAATCAGCAACCTGAATACGGCTGAATTGCTTTACATGTTTTCAAAGTGTTTTACATTCTTGTTATTTTATGGCATCTTTGTAAAGAAGGCAAGGGAGATTTTTACCCACCATTATACAGACGTGTGTGTTGAAACCAAAAAGAAAAGAAGGATGAACTGACTGACCCCAAATCTCAAGGATAAGTGGTTAAGCTGGATTAGAATCCAGGTGGGAATACCAGACCACCTGACCTGCCTCTTAAGAAATCTGTATGCAGGTCAGGAAGCAAGAGTTAGAACTGGACATAGAACAACAGACTGGTCCCAAATAGGAAAAGGAATACATCAAGGCTGTATATTGTCACCCTGCTTATTTAACTTATACACAGAGTACATCATGAGAAACACTGGGCTGGATGAAGCACAAGCTGGAATCAAGATTGCTGGGAGAAATATCAATAACCTCAGATATGCAGATGACACCACCCTTATGGCAGAAAGTGAAGAAGAACTAAGGAGCCTCTTGATGAAAGTGAAAGAGGAGAGTGAAAAAGTTGGCTGAAAGCTCAACATTCAGAAAACGAAGATCATGGCATATGGTCCCATCACTTCATGACAAATAGATGGGGAAACAGTGGAAATAGTGCTGAATTTATTTCTTGGGCTCCAAAATCACTGCAGATGGTGACTACAGGCATGAAGTTAAAAGATGCTTACTCCTTGGGAGAAAAGTTATGACCAGCCTCAGTTCAGTCGCTCAGTTGTGTCTGACTCTTTGCGATCCCATGAATTGCAGCATGCAAGGCCTCCTTGTCCATCACCAACTCCCGGAGTTCACTCAAACTCATGTCCATCGAGTCGGTGATGCCATCCAGCCATCTCATCCTCTGTCGTCCCCTTCTCCTCCTGCCCCCAATCCCTCCCAGAATCAGAGTCTTTTCCAATGAGTCAACTCTTCACATGAGGTGGCCAAAGTACTGGAGTTTCAGCTTTAGCATCATTCCTTCCAAAGAACACCCAGGACTGATCTCCTTTATAATGGACTGGTTGAATCTCCT
>NW_011494717.1:11388638-11409348 GCF_000754665.1 Bison bison bison
CCGAAGAATTGATGCTTTTGAACTGTGGTGTTGTAGAAGACTCTTAAGAGTCCCTTGGACTGCAAGGAGATCCAACCAGTCCGTCCTAAAGGAAATCAGTCCTGAGTGTTCACTGGAAGGACTGATGTTGAAGCTGAAACTCCTATACTTTGGTCACCTGATGGGAAGAGCTGACACATTTGAAAAGACCCTAATGCTGGGAAAGATTGAAGGAGGGAGGAGAAGGGGACGACAGAGGATGAGATGGTTCGATGGCATCACGGACTCAATGGACATGAGTTTGGGTAAACTCCAGGAGTTGGTGATGGACCGGGAGGCCTGGCGTGCTGCAGTCCATGGGGTCTCAAAGAGTCAGACACGGCTGAGCGACTGAACTGAACTGAACTGAATGTAGTTCTTTTTGCTCTGCTATGCTCCTTTGCAGGGTGCTGCCAGCCCTAACATGGGAGTGGGCTTATCAGATAAGACAGCCAGGCTGTCCAGGGTGATCCTGAGCAGGTGTGGCAGAACACAGGATATAACATCCTTTCTTCCCCAGACACATCTCCCTGTAGAAGGAGATCTGGAGAAGAACAGGGCAGTTTTAAGAGTGACCGAGCACTCTTTCTCTCTCTCTCTCTCTTTCTCTCTCTCTCTCTCTCTCTCTCTCTTTCTCTCTCTCTCTCTCACACACACATCACCCACCTTTATGACTAGGTGTGACACTAGCAACTCCCTGACTCAGTTTCTTCATCTTTGATGAGGGAATACCAGATATTCTAAAGTGATGTTCCAGAACTATATGACAATGAAGATCTATTTTCAGGCTAAACATTTGCCAACATATGCATGTTAGTTGTACCTGAGTAGCCACTGATATTATTATTTATCAACAAGAAAAATGATCCTGAGTGAGTTTATATTTTTCTAATAGCACAGCTTCTAAATTCATTTGAAGAAAAGTAGTATAAAGCATGCAGGACAAAATAGCCCCTCAGCCTAAGGAGCTGACAGGAGCCAGCATGGAAAGGAGATGGGCTCTTTCCCAGAGCTGGTGTGGAGCGTGTATGAGTGGGTGATTTTGGGCTCAGTTTCCTGTGAAGGAATGGTTATGAAGTTTCTTCTCCATCAGCTTCTCTAACGACACTAACTTTAGGAGGGGAGACTAGAGGATCAGTGGGGAGGAGCAGTGAGGGACTCCAGCAGTTTTCCACGATGAAGTGATTTCATTCTGAAGCTAGTGGCCAACACCACTGTCTGTGGGCTCTTAATGTCTTAGTCCCAGCTCCCTTCAAGGGACCAGCCTGCTTCAACATCAATGCTGCAGTCAGGGGTCCTGACTCTTCACAAGGGAGAGGCACTGTATGAGGGCCCAGGCTACATTGGCCAAGAGGCCCCCGTGTCAAATATCCAAATATCCTCGGGTCTGTTCTGAGACAAAGCCATTGGTTGATGCTTTGAGAAGGAACCTTGATGTTTGGAGTATGTATTCTCCAGGGACCAATTTTACAACGGTATCTATGTCTGCAGCCTGTCTCAGGGGACCAAGATTCAAAGCCCACATGGTGGAAAATGCTAACCTGACATCTTCATTCTCCTCAAATGGATCCTGCCTATAGAAGAGGGCTGAGTTTCAGAAGGGGGAAGTAGGAGACAAGAGCTGGCCATGCCTGGGTGCCTTGACTATGCCTGGCAACAAACCGAGCACACTTCATCCCTTCTCATATAAGTCTCTCATTAACTTTGTGAGGTACAAATTAACACCCATCTCCCCATTTTGTGTATGGAGAAACTGAGGCTCTGAAAGCATAACTAACTTGCACAAGGTCATATAGCGGATTGACAGAAAAACACAGTCATGGCTGGAAGCCTGTGCTTTTCCTAATAAATGTAAGAAAATTGCAATGAAGGGGGTTTGGGGCCCTCACAGGATCTATGCCACACTGTCAACCTATGGATTAATCTTCAGATGTGCCAATTCCTGCCTTTCCACCAGTGCTAAAATGACTCAAAAAGAATAATGTGCACAAGTTTTTAAAAATATATGCTAGGAGGCTTCTGTTAGCCCAGATTCATCCCTGCAGTGCTGACAGAGCGTGGAGTCAGAACAAAAAGAAACCTGAATGCCACATGCAGGGCAGATAGGTTGCTGAACATGAGACACCAGCCCACACCCCCCAGCCTCCTAGCCCACCTCTGTGCTCTGCAGACATGCCTCTAGGCCTCTGTGCGTGCTGTTCCCTCGGCCACCAGAACTCTTCCCCCACTTTACCTGGCTAACTTCTGGTCTTGTTCAGGACTCAGCTCAGAGGCCCGTCCTGGGAGAAGCCTTCCCTGATGTCCCTGGCAAATGCTCTCAAGGTCTTTAAGACTTTTCTTTGATGGTCCTTTTCAGATTTTCTACTTCATTGTTCCTAAGTGCTTGTGTAATATTTGCCTTCCCAGCCAGGCTGTGAACTCAAAAGGGGACCGAGACCCATCTGTTTATTCCCACCACATAGTAGAACCTTGAAAACATGTGTTGATGGTTTTAGAACGGCCTCGGGACTCTGAATGAAGCCCTGAATGAAGTATACTTCTGAACGAAGTATGGAAGTATAATCCATCATTCACTCATTCATTCATTTATTCTTCAAATAAGCACCAGATACTGTACTGGGATTTGGAGGCATAGCCACAAATAAAAACAGCAAGATCCTGCCGCCCAGGAAACTGACATTCTAAGTGAGAGAGCAGATCAGGAGCAAAGAGCATAGATGTATAATGTCAGGGAAAGGTAAAAGCTATGACAAAGTAGGTCCGAATGGAGGTTAAAGAGTGATGCAGTGGCCAGAGAAGACCTCCAAGAAGACGGCAGTTGATCAGAATCCTATATGCATAAAGGTCAAAAACAGCAGGTGACACTGAAAAAAAAAAAAAGAGAGTTCTGCACTGGAGGATGCTATAATTGCAAAAACTTTAAGGCAGGAGCCTGTGTGACGAGATCCAGGAAAGGCCATGAGGCCACTGTGGCTAAAGTGAAGACTGGGAGGGGAGAGAATTAGGAGGTGAATTCAGAGAGGTGGCCTGGAGCACAATGACATAGCCGCAGCAGCTGGTGCCAGACACTGTTCCGGGAACCCTATGAGAACCCATCATCCCCATTTTACAGATGACAAGGCAGAGGTATAGAAAGGTCAACTGGTTGTCCAGTGATACAAGTGGCAGAGCTGAGATTTGAACCCAGGTGATCTGATTCCAGAGGACAGGGTCTTATTATACCATCCCGTTATGCCCTGTACATAGGTTGCCAGATAAAATACAGGATGCCTAGTCACATATGAGTTTCAGATAAACAACAGGCATTTTTTTAGTTTAAGAGTATCTCAGATATTTTGTGGGTATCCTGTGTTTGTTTTTGTTGCTACTGGTTTTTTGTTTCTGTGTGTGTATGTGGATTTTTTTTTTTTTTTAAAGGTCTGTCAACACTACCTGGATTTTTTCCTAAATGTTCCAAAATCCTTTAGAGCAGAGGTCAGCAAATTTTTTCTGCAAAGGATCAGAGAGTAAACATTTTGGGCTTTGAAAGCCACATACACCTTCTGTCTTGCATTTTTCACTTGCTTTTTTCTTTTTTTGGTTGCTGTTGTTTGTTTTCAACGACCCTTTAAAAATATAAAAAAACATTCTCAGCACATAGGGCATGCCCTCTGCAGTTTCTGATCCTTGATCTAGAAGCTTCTAAGTACCAGACAGACATGATCTTACTTAGGCCTTGATTCTCTGCGCTCGAGAATCAACTCACACCTTCCTAAGAGATAGTGTTTACCACCTACCCACAGTACTCTTGTTGGGGGAGCACGGAAGGGTTGCTAATTTTTGGTTCAACATTGGCTGGAGGAATGGCTGCCTGATGGCCTCAGGGCTGGGACTCGGTTTGGCATTACTGTGCAACCATGGCTCCTGTTAATGAGGCACTGGACAAGCCTTTTCTGAGGATCAGGTTGTCTTAGTTGTGTTTGGGTTGGTGATATGACCCCAGGGCTTCCATGCCAAGGGTCATGGATCTGTACCTTGTGGACCAAGTCTCCTTGGGCTCTTCTCTGCTCCCCATCCCTGTGTGTGTGTGTGTGCAAATGGGACCATGGGCTTACCTCAACTTCTCTCCCCATGCTCTGCTTCCATCTTGTTCATCCCCGTGGGTGACCTCCTCCAGGCCTGTACTGTTTCTTTCTTCTTCTCCTTATTAAAAAGGTTTCAGTTCAAAATACATTTCCTACTCCATTAGACCTTCAAGTTTCCCATTTCCTGGACGTTTCAGATTTGCCTGGAAGAGTCTCAAAGCTAAAGTCTTGTTTTCCTCTTGTTCTCACTATGTCCTACCAAGTCCCTTTGTGTGTGTGGAAACCACTGCCTCTTTATATGCTTGGTGTACACTGTCCTACAATTTAACTTCTCTGAGAATTAAAAGCTGTCTTTCTCTCTCTTTGCAATCCACACTTCACTTTGCACATAATGAAGGCACTAGATTATTTTCCAAGTGGAATTCTTTCATGTCCCTTCCCCTTTCTCTGTGTTTCTAACCTGTCTCCTCACTGCTTGCCAACCTCATCTCTTTTCTGAAGTTAACCAATTTAAATGCAAGTCTGCAGGATCCTCACACAAGATCTTTTTCTTCATTATTGTACCTTCCTGTTCCGTGAAAACATTCATCATCCCTCATCTAACTTAGGTTTTCCATCTGCCTTTCCATTTAACCAATTTAGTGGGTGATTTAGCTCACTCTATGGGACCTGGTGTACAAGAAATGGTAAGTAATAATGAAATAGCCAAGCAATACTATTGACTGAGCCCTCCACCAGGGACTTAGGAAGTTCTAGAGAAATAAAAGATCCATGGATATGCATGTGTGTGTGTGAGCATGTGTGTGCATGTATGTATGTGTGCATGCAACTGTGTATGGAGAGGGATGTCATTTTGATTTAATCTTCTAGGGACAGGATATAGCACAGGAGGTCTTCCCCTGGACATCCTCTCTGGGGAACATCAGTGTCTGGCTATGACCAATCTGACTGTTTTAAATCAGAAACACTCTATGGCATTCAGACAGGATTTAAAAATTATAAGAAAGATGTCCCTAATTTCTGTCTCCCTTTTCTGTCTCTCTTTTGGTCCTTTGGGTTACCTCATCCTATGGAATATGGAGCTGGAGAAACCCATTAGTGATAGGTGCCATGCTGAACAGATCTGAATAACTATTTAACAATACTGCCCATGAAAACATTAATAAGTCACTGCTTCCAAAGTCAAAAGCCATTGTCACATTAATTCGTTTGTGCACAGAAGATGTCCACAGCTCCTAAGAGTGCAAATAATAGCTTTGCCACTATGAAAGCAAAACATAATTACTCAACAATAAACACACTGTACACTAGTACCAGCTGTTATCAACAGCATGTTTGAAGCCAAAACAAAGGAAGTATTATAGGATTTTTTTTAACTGCTGCCTATCATTCTCATGGAGGGAAAGCCACAGGAAGTGTGACTAAGCTAGAAGTATTTCACTCAGCTACCATTCTACTCTTGCTTTCAGACCAGGCAAGATGTCTGGCCTCATTCTGTCTAGCCAGAAAGTGGGAAGATGAATTCTAAAGTAGAGTTACTTAGATCTTTAGGACAGCTCTAGTCAGCAGTCATATATGAATTTTTTTTTTCTTGTTGATATTAGAGGACTAGCTTTGATTACTGCTTTACTCTGGCTGTGAATTTTGTATTGGCCTTCCAGATAAATAGAGGTCCATATAGCAATGACTGATCACCATTTATGGGAGAAGGCAATGGCAGCCAACTCCAGTACTCTTGCCTGGAAAATCCCATGGGTGGAGGAGCCTGGTAGGCTGCAGTCCATGGGGTCTCGAAGAGTCGGACACGACTGAGCAACTTCGCTTTCACTTTTCACTTTCATGCATTGGAGAAGGCAATGGCAACCCATTCCAGTGTTCTTGCCTGGAGAATCCCAGGGACGGGGGAGCCTGGTGGGCTGCCGTCTATGGGGTCGCACAGAGTCGGACACGACTGAAGCGACTTAGCAGGATCACCATTTATACTGAGAATCTTGTCTGATATGTGTAACTGTGGGAAAGAAAGGGACGGTAAATACAGTTCATTTTGTGAATATCTATATACATTATTTGGTTTTTTCCATAGAGTCACAGAAATCCCAGCACAATTTAAGACACATGTGAGGCAGGCCAAGTCTTCTCCCCTTTCACCACTGCCCCGCCCCCAACCCTGTGCACATGTGTGCCTGCCAGTGCACAGACACGTTTAGCCTGAGTGACCAACTCATGTTGGTCACTCTGGAGCCTGAGTGACCAACTGGCATGAGACTCTTGGTTCCCATACTTATTATCTGAGTGACCTCAGGCAAGCTAATCAACCCTCCAAGTCTTGGTTTCTTCTTTTGAACATGGGGGATAATAATAGTATTTGCATCCTTATTGGGTAAGGATGAAGTAAGAAAATGCATGTCATACTCGTGGCTGCCACACCTGGCACATAGTAAGGGCTTACAAATATCAGCCAATATTATTATTTTTGGCCAAGATCCCCCACTGCAGAATCTCAGGGGATATCCCAACACTAGATCTCAAAAATTAAATAGACCTATCAGATTCCATAAAGCCCTCTCCTGTGATCTTTGCTAACTCATCTTAACTACGATCTGGTCCAGGTGAGTGCCCTGGATTTCAGAAGTTGCCCTTGTTTGACGGGCATTTGCCTTTTCTGCAACAGATATTATAGACACAAATGTGGGATCCTTGCTAATTTTTGTCTAGTGTGGAAGAAGTGTTTGGGACCCTAAAATGCAAGGAGCTTTGCAGACAACTCACTAATCTACAGACAGTAAGATCAGTGTGCTGTCTTCAACATGCCTCAGCATGCCCTTGTCTCCATCCTGGAACTCTGAAGGTACATCTGTTTTCATGCCTACACCCCCCCAGAGCCTGATGGTTCCCCCCTCCTTCCCTTGTGGTCTAAGGAAAGAAACAACTGATTGTGGCTGCAGGTTTCCCAGAAAGTTCTGGTGAATTATCTCTGCCCCTCTGATCTGCCTCCCAGGGACACAGAGCCCACCAAAGAGAGAATATCCCTCTCTTAGGAACTACTGTTACATTGTAGAATCTGGCAACTGCAGGGCAACATGACTTAGAGGCCTCTTGCCATTAACAGAGAATGAGCTTACGGGGCAGACACAGGGCTTCATTACTGAAGAACCAAGAAACCAGGCCCTGTTTATAACTGTGGGAAGTAGCATAGTAGAGAGGAAGAGTAAGCAGAAGTCTAAGGCAGACAGATGTGGGTGGAACTCCTAGTTTTTCCAGGCACTTCATGAAGTGGTTTAGAAATCCTTGGAGCCTCAGCCTTCCTGTCTAAATGGAGGTGATGAGAAGGATGAGGACTCCCGACCAGAAAGGCAGGCACTCCTGAGGAGTAGTTCTCTCCTTCTCAGCTGACCTAGAGAGCAGCCTTACTTGGGCGAGTGCAGTTAACACACTTCTTGGAGAAGTAAATCCATTAAAGGCACAAGGACGAGCCAGCATTGGCAAACAAGACAGAAATAGATTAGAAATTATTTCTAGTAGAATTTAAGCAAAAACTACAGCATTGCCTTCCCCTGCTGCTGTCTGCTGGGGACTCACTGGGGAGTTCCTTGGTGCCCCCAGTACAGAAACCACTGAGCTTGTCCTCTGGTTCCACACATCAGATAGAGGGGAATGTTTGTGAAACAGCTCGCCCTCTGTGGATGAGAGTCACTCTTTCGCAAAAAACAGACTTCTGGATGGGGTGAGCAGTCTGTTCCCTTGGGTTCCAGTAATGATTTCAGAAGTTTAGAAGGACTTTAAATAGGAGGCAATGAGAATACAATGTATATTTAGTATCTAATTTAGATGGTTCATTTAAAAATCAGAAAGCATTCACCTCTACTCAAAAATGGACCATTCTAGGTTAAATTCTTAATTATTCTGGAAAATGCAAATGAGAAGCTATAAATATAGAGTCAGGGAATAATCACTGTCTGCACAGTGTAAATTCAAGTCAGTCGGTAAAGGGGGAAAGAAAATCATTTGCCTTTGACATTAAATCCAGCTGTTCTTTTAAAGTTGGTTTTCCCTAGCCGAGGATTTTACATTTGCTATGACCAAACCAGCTCCAAAACCTTCTAAGTTTAGACAATACTTAATCTGGACGTCTAATAGTTCATTCTTTTCTAACATCATTGAACACTTCCATTAAACCAAAGTTATTATTATCAACATTATGAGGCCTGACAGAAGCAAGCCCATTGTTCAAACGAATTGACCTCCACTACAATTGACCTTAACATTGCTCAACTGCTTGACAGTCAATTATCTCATGATCTCCCTTCAAATGGGCCTCATCGCTGAAATAACTAATCCATTACAGAGGGAAGGTTATTTTAATAGCTGAGCAGAGGGTTGCTTTTTGCAGTCGCCCCTCGAGTATATGTGGAGCAACTTGTAGCCCTCGATCTACCTGACAAGAGAAAGCACCATGCCAAATCCGTGTTGCAGGAGAGAGAGAGTAAAGGACTGGTTAGGACTCAGTTATGACTGAGATGATGTCAGCGCTTAAAATATACCAGCTCTTGCAGACGTACCCTATTGTGTCTCTAAACTGTGAAGCGGAAGAGGATATGGGGCTATAGGGAGGCTTAAGCAACTAGCTGAAGGCATCCAGCCACACAAGGAGACTGGGGTGGGGGAGCTCTAAGGCCCTTCCTATGTCCAGGAATCTATGGCAGTGCCTCAACAATGTCTTCTGGAGTCAGGTGACTTGGGTATAGGTTTCTACCACCACTGTCAGGATGTATGACACTGAGCAAGTTGTATACCCTTGCTAAACCTCAGTTTCTTCACCTGTATAACAGGGGTAATGATATCCATCATATAGGGGTGCTCTTAGGATTGGATGGCATATAAAGTATCAGTCTAGGATCAGACCCATAGTAGGCACCAAACTAGTATTATTACATTGATTATAAATGCTATTATCTCTTTCTAGTCATTTTGAAAGTCAGCTTTTCCCCCAGAGGTGCGACCCTTGAGCATTTCTATGTCTGTATGGCAATCTTGGCATTGATAGCTTCAAGGATGGGTATTTTCCCAGACCATGAATGAGACCTAATGAAATAGGAGAGTTAATAAAAACCAGTGCTTCATAAATGAGTGCTTCATTAAGTGTTTCCCCATCAAACCAAGCTCAGCCCCTACATTTATTGGATGTTGGAGACCCAGCTGCCTCTGAAGGCACTCACAGCACCTCTGCTTCAGGAAACCAGTTGGCCTCGCCTGACAGGTCACAGGCCGTAGCAGAAGGGTCAAGTGTTCTTGCTTGGAGAATTCCATGGACAGAGGAGCCTGGTGGGTTACAGTCCATGAGGTTGCAAAGAGTTTGACATGACTGAGCAACTAACAGTAGTATCAGGCTTAGAGCTGGAACTTAATAAATTATTGTTAAATAAAATCCTTTATATACCTAACCTGCAAGACCTCAACTTACCCTCCTTTTGAATAAGAAGCATGCAAGTGTCCTTGACAGAACTGGAACACCTGTCCAGGGGAAGAGGAAGACATCTTTACTTCCAGCTTCTGGGTGTAGGTCCTAACTATCCCAGAGCCCAGCTTCCAGAAGGCTTGTCTGGAAGCCACTGTACACCCTCAGACTCCTGGCTCTTGGATGAGGGCAATCCAACCCAAAAAGGGCAGAAGAGACTTCCTTAAATTCAAGGGTTTTTCCAGTAATAATGACATCATTTTAGTCTACTTTTGACAATGGTCTACATGCATTAACAATGACAACCATGGCTAACATATAATAGGATCTACTTTGAGTCAAACACTGTGATCAGAAATCTTCATATAATTTTCATTTTTCATTTGATTCTCAGAATAATTTATGAGGTATTCACTGGTGTTACTCTAACTGTAGAGATAAGGAAGTAAAATCTAGTTTAAAGGTTAAGGAACCTGATCAAGGTCACCCAACTTAATGTTGGTCTGCTTCGCAATACCTTGGTGATTCTTACTTCAACTTTTTAAAGGCAAAGCAGGAATAGATATCAGGAAACAGTGGCTCAGTAGGATAAATGACATGGCCAAGGCCACATAGCTAGTCTAGGAGACCAACCATTCCAGTGTGCCTAGGACTACTGTAATTTTAAAATGAAGCGTCCTGTGTTCTGGGCCAACCATCAGTCCCAGGCAAACCAGCACAGTTGGTCATCCTAAGAGAGGGTAGAACCTAGGATCTCTGAGTACTAGTACAGTGCTCTTTCCATCACAAACTGTACTTTCTCTCTTAATAATGAAAGATGAAGTCATTAGGATGCATGTATTCATTTTTTCTGGGCCCTCAGTGAAACAGGCATTTCAGAATCTGTTTATAACATCAATCACTTTAGCTCTCAAGAAGAGACAGACCCCAGCTGGAACTGTTCTTTCTCGTACACTCTAGTGATGAAATGCCCAGTCTCTCCCCTGCCTCCTCCCCCCTGCTCAGCACACCTGGACTCCTGCCACTCATGTGTATAATGCTCCTAGAGCCATCTGGCCCTGCATTTCGTGTCCTGTCAACACGGATGTCAAGCAGGCAAGATGAAAGGACATAACTCCAAGGAACACTGCTCATCTTCTAGACCCAGTCTGGGGGAAGTTCTAACGATTACTCATTAGATAGCTACAAAGAGAGAAAAATGACTGGTTACCGTCCGGCTGTCAGTTGGTGCCTGGAGCAGCCTTTGCTATTTCTTGTTTAAGCAAGTCTTCTGGGGACGGTACCAAGACTTTCAAATTAAGGTGGATTATAGACTGGATATATAAGGGGCTACCCAGGGAATTTTCATGGTTTAGAGAACTGATGATAGTTGTGGCAATGTTTGTGGTTCTGCCAGCAGCCAGCACATCTTCTCTGTGAAAGTGGCAGAAGGAACAATGGACACATTTAGCAAAGGGAGCCAAAGCCCTATAGAGCCGAATTTTTACAACTATCTGAGCCAGCCTGTAGATTCCAAGTAAATGTGAGTCCCATAAATGGTAATTGAACAACTGCAGGAAAGTGTGATGGCTTTTTGAGAAATAAACCTATTCACGTCCTTCTTAGGACATCTACTCAGAATACTTTTCTAGTATAAAGCAAGTATAAACTGCATAGAGAGAAAGTAAGCTTTTATTACATAAATATCTACTAATTGGTATATATCAGAAGGTGTCAAAAGTAAAAACAGAAACAAGAAACCAAAGGAAAAGATACAACAGAAGGTTGATTATATTGACATATAAAGTTCTTGATCATCAATTAAAAATTATAAACCTGAGAATAATAAAATGGGCAAAAGTAAAATAGTGATTTGAAAATAGATACTTAGCGTAAGTAAATGAGTAACATAAAAAAATAAGAAGGGGAAAGTTTAATATGGAGATGCAAACCTAAAAATTGAAATTTGCTTCTGAAATACTCACACACACACACACACAGTGTGAGGGACTATAGAAACTGTCACTTTATCCTTGGGTGGTGGTACTAAGTATGAGAGCAACTTTTATGTTTAGCAACTTGATAATAGGCATTATGGTCTTTTAAAAAATCCATTCTCTGTAGCCCAGTAAACCATTTGCATAAATTCTAAACTCATAATTAGAAATGAGTAAAATGATATCATAAATGATTATCAATTAAAGCATTATTTATAATAATGAAAAATTTAAAGAGTCTAAATAGTTTAAAATATAAAATACATCTACAGAGTAGAATTTTACAATCATTAAGAATCATGCTTTCAAAGGAAATTTAGTGGTGTGAGAAAAGCTCACATTGTAATACTGAATATAAAAGCTGTATATATATTGTAATCAATATGACTCTAAATTATGTGTGTGCATATTTGTATATATGGGGCTTCCTTGGTGGCTCAGTGGTAAAGAATCCACTTGCCAATGCAGGAGCCATGGGTTCAATACCTGGGTCCAGACGATCCCCTGGAGAAGGAAATGGCAACCCATTCCAGTATTCTTGCCTAGAAAGTCCCATGGACAGAGGAGACTAGTGGGCTATAGTCCACGGGCTTGCAGAAGAGTTGGGCATGACTCAGTGACTAAACAACAACAGTTATGAAATACGGAATGACCTTGCATCACTGCACAGTCAGAAAACACTCTTTCATATAAAAAGAGGCAAAGAAGAGTATGGAAAGGGGCTGGGGTTTCTTGATTTTCACTCTCACACTAGCCCTTCCTCTTTTTTTAACCATCTATAGACACTGTGTCTGTTTCTAGGCTCTCTTTCACATCCATCCATGTTTCTTTTCCTATAAGGAGAGAGCAAGGAAAGCTTGTGGCTAGAACCATGACTACTTTCTTTAGCCACTGAGGGGCCAAAAGTCAGAACCAGACCTCCTATTGGAAGGAGGAAAATAGCACCCAACCATAAAATCCTTGAGGGCAGAGACTGGGCCTCAGCAGCTAGGCCTGTGCTGGCCAGGCCACTGAAGTGACCTCAGTGTAGGTACATTTCAGCACATGCTGTCTCTCACTGCTAAGTACTGAAGGCTACTGAATAAGTGGGATGCATCTCTTCCTTCAAAGGAGCTCCCTCTTCAGAGGAGAGATTAAACAGGTTTACAGTGAACTATAACACACAAAAACAGGTGCCATGAAATGAACGTGCAAGTATAAACTCGCAAGGACAAAGAGAATGAGAAAGCAGACAGCAGCAGCAAGAACTTGGAAACTGGGCAGCAAATGGGCAACTAGGCTAATACCTAACTGACTTACCAGATCTGAGACAGTAGTATCCTCAGCTGACATTATGGGGGCCTACAAGCAGCCCCATTTTCCCAGTAGAACTCCTCAAAAGAATGAGAAATTGACTCTACTGCCTCTGCAGGTATGGGACAGAAGGGAAGCTAAGCCAAGAAGCTTGGTCAAAGTCCAGAGGCTCTGTATCAACCCAGATGGGTGGGATGGGGAGGGAGGTTCAAAAGACATGGGATATATGTATCCTTATACATATCCCTGGAGAAGGCAATGGCACCCCACTCCAGTACTCTTGCCTGGAAAATCCCATGGATGGAGGAGCCTGGGAGGCTGCAGTCCATGGGGTCACGAAGAGTCGGACACGAGTGGGCGACTTCACTTTGACTTTTCACACTTCATGCATTGGAGGAGGAAATGGCAACCCACTCCAGTATTCTTGCCTGGAGAATCCCAGGGACGGGGGAGCTGGTGGGCTGCCGTCTATGGGGTCGCACAGAGTCGGACACGACTGAAGCGACTTAGCAGCAGCATACATATCCCTATGGGTGAGTCACGTGGAGGTTTGACAGAAAACAATCAAATTCTGTAAAGCAATTATCCTTCAATTTAAAAATAAATTAATTAAAATAAAAGAAGAAGCAGTGGAATCCACAGCATGACTGAGAGGTGCATTTGCTCTCTGGACTGGGAGAGGTGGAGACCCACTGGGTTCAGGGGATACAAGGCACAACTAGAGGTAGGGAGCAGAGTACTGGACATGCAGGCAAGAGTGGGTGTTTACTTGGTAAATGCTGAGACCGCCAACCTTCTTCCTCACTGGGTTTCCCAAATGTAGTTACCAGGCCTGTACCTGTAAGCAGGAGACTGGCAGGGCTTTACCAGGGGGAAAGAGGGTAAGAGGAAAGACCTAAAAACACTGACCCTGAGTTTCTCCAACAAAATAGCCCAGCCACACTCTTCAGCGAAGCCCACAGGTGACAAGCCTCAATGGCAAGCTCAGAGCCTCCAGACAGTACTTGAGTGCTCTGTTCTTAACAAGAGAGAAATCAGAGTTCACAGACATGTGAGAAAAACCTCTAATGTGAAAGATGGAAATCAAACAAACATGCAGAACAAAAGCAACCTAACAGGAATTATTCAAAGAAAACATTTTATATTCAGAATATATTTAATGTCCTACAAGATACAAAAGAAGATACACTGCATTTATGCAAACAAGAAATGGATAATTTAGAAAAAGAGCACTAAGAGAGCAAAAAAAAAATTATTATTGAAATTAAAAATATTATGGTAAAAATGGGAAAAGTCAACAGAGGGTTACAAGATAAAGAGACAGAACATAGAAGAGAAAAGTGGAGAAAAGTAATGACAAATCCATGTTGGATGCCCAACATGCAAATAATAAGCATTCCTGAAAGGAAAAACACAGAGAGTAAGAGACAGAAAGAAATCAACCACAAAATAATTCAAGGAAATGTCTCTTAGTTCAGACTTGACTTTCCAGATTAAAGTGTGTCCATACAGCAATATTAAAATAAACTCGAAAGGCACAGTGTCATGAAATTTTAAAACACAGAGGGCAAAGACACAATCAAATAACTTGCAGAGAGAAAAATAAAACAAATCCCATTCCAAAGACTGTGAATTTGAATGGCTTTGAACTCTAGATAGAAATGCTGGAAGATAAAAAACAATGGTGTGATGCCTTCAAAAATCTGAAGATAAATGACTTTCAACCTAGAATTCTATACTAGGAGAAACTACCAATCAGACCTGAAGATAAATTAATGGCTCTGTCAGATATACAAGGTCTCAAGTGTTTAACCTTCTGGTACTGTTTCTCAGGACGCTACACGGGGATGCGTTCCACCCGATTCAGCAGCACACTGGCAGAGAAGGGTGGAACACAGGGCAGGCAAAGGGAATCCCTGGGATGAGGCAGAAGGGAGGTCCCAGGAAGCCAGAGGGTAAGACCCCCAGGTGAGAGCAGGGGAGAGGGTTCCAGAAGAGATTTCTTAAAGAAGATGTGATTGGCAGGTGAATGAACACATCTGATGTGTGGAGAAGACATTTAGACAACTGGCAGAGTTTGGGGTTGAAGCAGTGATAAATTCAGAGGAAACTAAGGGAATATAAAAGGGTATAATGTAATCTAAATGTAAATATAAAATAAAGCAAAACCCCTAGGGAAAACAAAAGATTGTGCATGAAAGGAAAAGAAAAGGTTTAGCCATGAATCTAATTTTCATTGCCATATACAATAAACACTGAATACTGACTTGAACAAAATTAAAATGTAACATGATAGGGAGAGTGGAGGGAAAGAAAGGCTTGGCTTGGCTTGCCTAGTAAACAAATGATCAGGGCAGAGGACTGATGCGTTCACTAACAAGTCTTATACACTATTTGCTATTTTAAACTACAGGCAGGCACAAATTTTGATAAAATAATAAAATGTAAGGAAAGAGTGAATCTCAACTCTCCAAGTGCCCTTTCCTCTCCCAGATCATAATAGTGTTTTCCTATCTGTTTTTGTGTTCAAAGCAGAGGACTGGCTTAACAAGCAACATGAGGGCTTTGGGCTAGACATGGGGAAAAGGGACTCACATAACAATGTACTGGAGTTCCAACCTATATCTTCGCTGTTTCATGTTTATCTTACTTATTAAAGTAAATAAAAATATCAACTAACATTGATGCATGAACTCCGCATATTTGTTAATTACAACCATATGTTGACTACAAATTTTTTAAATGGTTGAAAATCAACAGAAGCATTCTGTGAGAATCAAGTTTAATTTACAAAGAAAAACTATTGATTATTATCTGTAAATTGTGCACTACATATATTTTTTATCAGTAAAATATATATTAAATGAGTCTGTGCATCTATCTGTATGTGTGCATATGTCTATACATACAAGTTTTTCTTTACAGAGTATCAACAAACATTATCGGCACACCACTGGACCTACAGCTATTGCTCAGGAATGAGTTAGGAATAAGGAAGTCTGACTAGAGAAATTTAGCCAAATGATCCCTCAGGAGCCTGTATTCTTACAGTGACTTTTACCCTCCCCTATGTTCTCTATGACTTGGGGAAAGGAAGTCTCTGCCTTTTGAGAGGGTCAGCTCTGACTTCACAGATTAGTAAATACCCTGGTGCTCATGTGCTCAGATGCTCAGTCATGTCCAATTCTTTGTGATGCTGTGGACTGTAGCCAACCAGGCTCCTCTGTCCATGGAATTCTCCAGGCAAGAATACTGAAGAGGGCTGCAATTTCCTCCTCCAGGGGATCTTCCCAACCCAGGGATTGAACCTGTGTCTCCTATATCTCTTGCACTGGCAGGCAGATTCTTTACCACTAGCACCACCTATAGATTTCCCCAAAGGGCATTGTCATTGATGCCCACAGAAGGCAAAACTTACTACATAAGGATGGGTTTCTTTGGAATAAAATTAAGAATTATTGATAACTTAAAGATATTATTTTTCAAAGAAATACAAGTAAAACATTTATCCATTGGAATGGATGGTAGAAATGACAGTTGAACTATTTATTACATTAAGCACTACATGCATTTTGGGCTGAATTTTGTTTCATGAATTTCCTCATAAAATTATATTATTTTAAAAAAGCATCATAAAAAAAGAACTTACAGGAGAAAGAAATTAATTTATAATCCTGAAAGGAACAGGAGAAGGAATAGATTCTGTGAAGATACCTTTAATGTGAAGACTTCTTTAAAGAGAAGGTCTTGGAACTAGAATGGCATCAGAGTTTTAAAAATATTGGGAAAAAATACAATTTTTTGTATTTTTTGTATTATTGCAGGACAATATTCAACTGAAAGCTAATCCTGTTGAGGAAAATGTCTAAAAGATATATGGTGCCTGACAGTGCTCAGAGCCATTGGAAGCAGAGCACAGTGGTGGCGGGAGCAACACAACTCTGGTTGATGCCACCTCCTGAAATGGCGCAGGTACGGTTTGTGTTATACGATTTTCAGTGCTATTTACAAACAGGATATTCAACTGCTGCTAAGTCACTTCAGTCGTGTCCGACTCTGTGCGACCCCATAGAGCCCCACCAGGCTCCTCCATCCATGGGATTTTCCAGGCAAGAGTACTGGAGTGGGTTGCCATTGCCTTCTCCGGATATTTAACTAGTGTTCATTAAATTGGTACAAGTGACTGTCAGCTCATTCTCTCAGTGCTATTTGGAAACACCCTGACTGACACATTACTTACTGAAAGGAATGCTCAGTTCTGAGACAACTTAATCTCAATCCCTCCCTAACATCTGCAGACACATGCTCCAGATAGATAAGAATCAATTGTAAAGTTGAGAGTCTGAGTTCTCATGCTCTCTGGCTCCACTCCTCCATACTTATCCATTTCATAACCACTCTGTAAACCCAGGGCTTTGGCTTTGTATTTTCCATTCTGTATTACCATTTACTGAGTGCTGTTACATAGATTCCCTATTTTGAGCCTCTCAATAATCCTATGACAAGAGCGGAGCTGGCAGAATGCCCATTTTCCTGGGGATTCCCAAAGGTTAATGTCTTGACTGAGGTCTCAGGGCAGAATCCAACCTAGGACTCACTCAGTTGTTTTGGCTTCTAGCCCAGTGCTTTTTCCATAAAATGCTGACATTTGGACTCTGAGGTGAACCTAAGACATAAAAATAGAATGCCACATGTCTGATAAATTTCTTCCAATAAAATACAAAAGGTACAGTTCCTTGAGCCAGAAGAGAAATATAAAAATTGGAGACAACAATTAAATGACTTTGGTTGTATGTATATGGCTTCTCTCTGAAAATGGATGGTATTAATTACACTGTCAAGAAAAATCATTACATGAAACAAGTTTCACCAAACAGTTGCCAAAAAGATGATTTCAAAATACTGACTTTGGGATGGGTTAATTTAAATTTACATAGTTAATCATTCTATGATTGAAATGATTCTATGATTGAAATCCCTATTTCTTTCCAGATGTAATCAACCTGGATATTCATGTCAAGCAGACAAATAAAGTTCTAAGAAAAGATGGAGACAAGAAAAGAAAGCCAGATTGAAAATTCAGGAAAAGGCAAAAGAAAAGATTTTTCTTTTAATCACTGGATGTGTCAACAAGCACCAGGCAACCTTTGACTGACTAAAAGATAAACCAAATCACAGCATGATGCTTGGTGGAAAGTTATAAAGGGGAGTCATAAATTGATGGGAATTTGGACAAAAGGGCCTTTAAAATCCCTTCTCACACTCAGGTCTTGATTAACTCTGAGTAAAACCATTGTCTAACTTGGGCCTCAGGGTCATGTTTCACTGAAACTATTTCTGTTACCCAAACTTCACCTAAAGGAAAGTGACACCGTCTTATTATTTTGCTAACCAAAGAAACGGAACATAGCTACCAGCAGGAGAGAAGGAAACCTCTCCCAAGTAGCTGAATACTGGAAAAATGAGATGGAGGACCAAAATGTCATATCCCAAACCTCTTATTCACAATTGGAAACCAGTTCCACCATGTAGGATGTGAGTAGTCTCCCCTGCAAAAAAGTCAAAGCAGAGGTGAAAAATCAAAAGAGAAAAAAAGGGGGGCTCCATATACCTTTAACAGATGATAACACAGTGGTTAATAGCTTGGGCTCAACTAGATAAAATTCTCTGTTGCCACCTATTAACTGGGTGACTTTGAGGCATTTATTTAATCTATAAAATGGGGATACTAATAGTACTGACTCAGTTAAATTAATTTAATTAGAGCTGCTTAGCCTCCTGGCTAAAATATAGTAACAATCCAATGAACATGAGAATGATCATTTGCTGTAATTTAAAGTTTTGGTGAGAAAGTGTTGCCTTGAAGGAGAACCATAACATTTAGGGCAAGAAAAGTCTTGGTATCACAGGGTGCTTCACAAATTCTTGATCATTTGAAAAAGTCACATGACTTTTCAAAGAATAGAAAACACCCAGGTCCACTAGAGTAACAGCTATAAGGCAGTGGAGAAAGACATTTTCTAATTTGCACTTTTGAAGCAGTGAAACATGTGATTGATGGTGTAACAAACCCTTCTCTGAATTAGACATATGTTGATCCTCTTCCTGCCAGGCATGGTGCTAGGCACACACAAAGCTTAATTATACTCAGTGCCTCTTTGAAGAAGCATGTATGCAGATAGATAGATCGATACACAATAGCTTTACTGCTGAAAAAACAAAAACACAATGGAATTCAGGAAAAGAGAGATTATTGCCAGTAAGACTTTGTGACAAGTAAGCTGGCCCTTTAAGCAAGAAGGGTGTTCATCAAAACTGACAAGTCACAAGCAGCCATGATTCTTAACCACCTCCACAGTCCTTCCAATCCCAACCTAGAGTCAGTGTTGAGAGACAAGTGGCTAAATAGAGGTTAAAGATGGCCTTTGGTAGGGCAGCTACCCCTTTCTCTCCTGGCTACGCTGACCTGAATGGATCTGGCAGGGAGCCAGTGCGTCCCTCTGATCCTTCTCAAGCATAGAGTGAAATGCTGGTTGTTGAATGACTAGTTGCCTTATTTCAAGTCTGAGTCAGTTCTGCTTCTCATCAGCATCCAGATACCAAGCTGTGGCTGAAGTCAAAACAGGTCCTAGTTTGTGTCAAGCCCTGGAAACCAACATTATTTTCATGATCCATACAAGGTACCAGCTGTGCCAAGGTGGACAGGATTATCGGTGACCTGAGTAGAAGTGCCTCAACAAGTGGAACCCAGAAACCAGGTTCTGGCCCCCAGTGTACTGGTATATGGCTCTGTCACTGGGAGGGAGTCATGGAGCTGAGACTTCAGTCCCTCATCTAGTGTCAGGAATGAGTCTCCTCAAACCACAGCAAGGCCAAGACAAGGGTGCACTGGGCAGGGGTCTGACTCCCCAGCGATGTGCCTGGGGCACCAGCAAAGGTGGGGCTCACACATGAAGCTCCAATTTGCTATTTGAAAGCAAAGATCAAATTATTTATTAATGGGAGAACCAGAACTTCATTAGATTTTTTATACCTGTTTTCAGCTCACTGTTATTTTTAGTTCTATGGCAAGAGTTAGGAAATAAGCACACTGTAACACTCTTAGAGACCAAGGTCTCTTAAATCTTCATCCAGCCGAGAAGTGGGCATCCATGAGGTTAGTTGCAGAGGGTTTATGGGGAGTGAAAAGAGGAGAAAGGGATGTTAAGGAAGTCTGTGTCCACTCAAACATTCCCGCTGTGTCCTTTCATGCCACCATCTATTCCTTTGCCTACCTCTGGGTTCTTTGGTCCTTCTGCCACCTAGCGACCCCAGAGTCAGAGATCCATGCTACAAATTTTGGCTGGCCTGCTTCTTTTCCATTCCCCATGTAGACATTTTCTCAATACAATATATCTCAGAGGGACAGTTATAAGAATAGCCCATAAGAAGAGGGAGTTGACTGGCCATTTTCTTTTACTTGTCTACAGATCACCCGGGGCTCCTGTGAAAATGCAGATTCTAATTCAGCATGCCTAGGTTGCAGGCTGCAATTCTGCAGGCTACCAAGCTCCTGGATGGGGTTCATTTATCCGGTCCTTTGGCCACACTTTGAGTACGGAGGTGCTAGAGACCCTTCCAGTTCTGACTGCCCTAAGCTTGTGAGCTCACCCAAAACCATCCCTTCCAGAAGTTCTCAGAACAAGAGAATCTCAGGGGTCATTCTCACAGGCCCCTTGATTTCTGTGCCATCCACACACCAGCCCTGTCTTCCACCTCGTGAAAACAGGGAACTCGGATGCAGAAATGCTCCAGCAGTTGGATGATACCTCAGCCTAGGCACAGAGGTGTTGCAGAGGAAGCTTACAAACATGCCAGAATGACTACGGCAGGTCTTCAATAGTTCCAGTTATCTTCCCCAGGGG
>NW_011494717.1:11409448-11410782 GCF_000754665.1 Bison bison bison
AAAGCTGAAACTCCAGTACTTTGGCCACCTCATGCGAAGAGTTGACTCATTGGAAAAGACTCTGATGCTGGGAGAGATTGGGGGCAGGAGGAGAAGGGGACGACAGAGGATGAGATGGCTGGATGGCATCACTGACTCGATGGACATGAGTCTGAGTGAACTCCAGGAGTTGGTGATGGACAGGGAGGCCTGGTGTGCTGCGATTCATGGGGTCGCAAAGAGTCGGACATGACTGAGCGACTGAACTGAACTGAACTGAACTGAAGCATCGTTGTGGACTCACATATGAGGATAAAAGACTGAAAACACTCTCAAACAAATAAAGAATGCCTTTTGTGGTTGGACCAGGATCCCAGGAAGGGCCACTGTCACTGAAAAAACTTCAGCATGAATGCTAGACTTGGAGAAGATGTCCTGCCACCAGGGTGAGAACAGGCCAGAAGGACAGCGCATGTGCATTTCTGGATGGCTTTGAAGATGCAAGGCTGTATCTGTGCCTGTGTGCCTGCATGTGTGTGTGTGCACATGCATTTACATTTGTTTGTGTGTGTCTGTTGGGAGGGCAGCAGGAGCAAGGCTGGGAGGAAGAGGTAAACACACTGATCCTTCTTCTATAAACGGCTGCCATCTCCTTAACATCCTCCTCTTTATTTCCCTGGAAAAGATGACACTAAAACTCTGTCCTTCAAAAATCTATCAAACATGAACAGGAAATAGAGTGTACTCTCATGAGGTGAGAGGAGAGTTATTATTATGACATTGACCACCCCCGCCCCCCAACTCCCTGCCTGTCCTGTCACAGGTCTTCCTATCTGAAAGGACACGGAATAAAGGAAAGCCTTGTGGTGGTGGGACTGGGCTCTCAGGAAGGACCAAGTGGAGATGATTTGCCAGCATCCTGAGGCAGGCTAGCTTTCCTTCTGGCACACACTGAGCTTCTCTGACTATAACTCATAGACATGGATAAAAGCACACTTTCAAAGACATTGAGGAAGCTCTAGAAAAGTGGTCTCAATGGAGATCAAATCAGGTCTCCCAATCCCTAATTCAAGTCAAGGATTTCTCCACACTTGCTGCATGGACGCCTGAATTGAATCCACACAATTCTGTCTACAGATTCTTCAGTGGGCATTCATAGTGGCCACTGAAACATCAAATTGTGCAAAAGAAGTTCTCCAAGAAGCCAGTTCTTCTTTTAGCAGATAATACATCATGTGCTAAATCATTCAGGCAAGTGCCAGCCAGTTGTTAGAATAAAGATGGTTTCGAAGGAGGAGCCAAGATGGCGGAGGAGTAGGACAGGGAGAACACTTTCTCCCCCACAAATTCAGCAA
>NW_011494717.1:11410882-11411349 GCF_000754665.1 Bison bison bison
CAATAGTTCCAGTTATCTTCCCCAGGGGAGTCCTCGGGAAAGGATAAAAAGTCCAGAAGAAACCCCCTAAATCATTTGCATTCACGGTATAGGAAATATAAAGGCATTAGGATGCATCCCACAGTCCTTGGTGTCAGGTGGCAGAGCTAATCACCTCATGGTGAATCAGATCAGCTTGGTGGCAGAAATTCAGCCTCCCTTAAGCATCATTGAACTGTGGCGTTGGAGAAAACTCTTGAGAGTCCCTTGGACTGCAAGGAGATCCAACCAGTCCATTCTGAAGGAGATCAGCCCTGGGATTTTTTGGAAGGAATGATGCTAAAGCTGAAACTCCAGTACTTTGGCCACCTCATGCGAAGAGTTGACTCAGCGGACAAGACTCTGATACTGGGAGGGACTGGGGGCAGGAGGAGAAGGGGACGACAGAGGATGAGATGGCTGGATGGCATCACTGACTCGATGGACGT
>NW_011494718.1:0-4298 GCF_000754665.1 Bison bison bison
TTTTCACTCTCCACTTTCACTTTCATCAAGAGGCTTTTTAGTTCCTCTTCACTTTCTGCATATCTGAGGTTATTGATATTTCTCCTGGCAATCTTGATTCCAGCTTGTGTTTCTTCCAGTCCAGCGTTTGTCATGATGTACTCTGCATATAAGTTAAATAAACAGGGTGACAATATATAGCCTTGACGAACTCCTTTTCCTATTTGGAACTAGTCTATTATGGTGGAGCTAATAGCAATCTCCAAGAAGGCTTACACCAAACTGCCCCTCTAGGGATTGTTGCTGCCAGTACCTCTCTTTTCATGATGTGCCATCCCTCCAGAGAAGACCCACCCCCCTCACCCCGGCAACACATGCAGGTGGGTCTGGCTCAGTCACTTGTGGGGTTACTACCCCTTTCCCGTAGTTCCTGGTGCACACAAGATTTTGTTTGTTATTTTGTTCCAATAGTGGAGTCTTTGTGTCCTCCAGTCCTGTGGAAGTCCTGTGATCCATTCCCACTATCCTTAAAAGTCAGATTCCCTGGGGATTCCTAATCACTTTGCTGGACCTCCAGACTGGGAAGCTTGATGTGGGGCTCAGAATCTTCCAACAGTGTGAGAGTTTCTTTGGTATTATTGTTCTCCAGTTTGTGGCTTGCCCACCTAGTAGATATGTTATTTGATTTTATCATGATTATTGTTCTTCCTTGGTAGCTCAGATGGTAAAACATCTGCCTGCAATGTGGAAGACCTGGGTTTGAGCCCCAGGTCAGGAAAATCCCCGAGTTTGGAAGATCTTCTGAAGAAAGTACTGGCAACCCATTCCAATATTCTTGCCTGGACAATCCCATGGACAGTGAAGCCTGGCGGGCTACATTCAGTGGGGTTGCAAAGAGATGGACACAACTGAGCAACTAACACTTTATGCCCTATCATTTCATTGTAGCTTTTCCTTTGTTGTTGGATATGGGTATCATTTTTTGGTGGGTTCTAGCATTCTACTGTCAATAGTTGTTCAACAGCTAGTTGCAATTTAGATGCTTTCACAGGAGATGACTACACATCCTTCTACTCTGCCATCTTGAAACAATCTTCTGCAATATATATTTTTTGACAAGAGGAATTCTAAGACACATCTTCTGCTTAAAAGGTGTAAAATATTTCTTTTTTATTTTAAATTAATTAATTTATCTGAATTGGAGGATAATTATTTTACAATATTGTGGTGGTTTTTGCCATACATCAACACGAATCAGCCAGATGCACATGTGTCCCCCCATTCTGAACCCCTCTCCCACCACCCTACCCTATCCCTCTGGGTTGTCCCAGAGCACCAGCTTTGAGTTCCCCATTTCATGCATTGAACTTGCACTGGTCATCTATTTTAAATGGTAATATACATGTTTCAATGCTATTCTCTCATATTGTCTCACCCTCGCCTTCTCCCACATAGCCCAAACATCTGTTCTTTACCTCTGTGTCTCTTTTGCTGCCTTGCATATAGGATCATCATTACCGTCTTTCTAAATTCCTTATATATGCATTAATATACTGTATTGCGGTTTCTCTTTCTGGCTTACTTCACTCTGTGATAGGCTCCAGTTTCATCCACCTCATTAGAGCTGACTCAAATGCTATACTTTTTTATAGCTGAGTAATATTCCATTCCTTATCCATTGTCTGCCGATGGACATCTGGGTTGTTTCCATGTTCTAGCTATTGTAAACAGTGCTGTGATGAACATTGGGGTACACGTGTCTCTTTCAATTCTGGTTTCTTCGGTGTTTATGCCAAGCAGTGGGATTGCTGGGTCATATGGCAGTTCTATTCCCAGTTTTTTAAGGAATCTCCACACTATTCTCCATAGTGGCTGTACTAGTTTGCATTCCCACCAACAGTGTAAGAGGGTTCCCTTTTCTCCACACCCTCTCCAGCATTTATTGCTTGTAGACTTTTGGATTGCAGCCATTCTGACTGGCGTGAAATGGTACCTCATTGTGGTTTTGATTTGCATTTCTCTGATAATGAGTGATGTTGAGCATCCTTTCATGTGTTTGTTAGCAATCTGTATGCCTTCTTTGGAGAAATGTCTATTTAGTTCTTTGGCCCACTTTTTGATTGGGTCATTTATTTTTCCGGAATTGACCTGCAGGAGTTGCTTGTATATTTTTGAGATTAGTTTGTCAGTTGCTTCATTTGCTATTATTTTATCCCATTCTGAAGACTGTCTTTTCACCTTGATTGTAGTTTTCTTTGTTGTGCAGAAGCTTTTAAGTTTAATTAGGTCCCATTTGTTTATTTTTGCTTTGATTTCCAATATTCTGGAAGGTGGGTCATAGAGGATCCTGCTGTGATGTATGTCGGAGACTGTTTTGCCTATGTTCTCCTCTAGGATTTTTATAGTTTCTGGTCTTACGTTTAGATCTTTAATCCATTTTGAGTTTATTTTTGTGTAAGGTATTAGAAAGTGTTCTTGTTTCATTGTTTTACAAGTGGTTTACCAGTTTTCCCAGCACCACTTGTTAAAGAGATGGTCTTTAATCCATTGTATATTCTTGCCTCCTTTGTCAAAGATAAGGTGTCCATAGGTGTATGGATTTATCTCTGGGCTTTCTAGTTTGTTCGATTGATCTATATTTCTGTCTTTGTGTCTTTGTGGCTTTGTAGTAGAGCCTGAAGTCAGGCGGTTGATTCCTCCAGTTCCATTCTTCTTTCTCAAGATAACTTTGGCTATTCGAGGTTTTTTGTATTTCCATACAAATTGTGAAATTATTTGTTCTAGCTTTGTGAAAAATACCATTGGTAGCTTGATAGGGATTGCATTGAATCTATAGATTCCTTTGGGTATATACTCATTTTCATTATATCGATTCTTCTGATCCATGAACATGGTATATTTCTTCATCTATTAGTGTCCTCTTTGATTTCTTTCACCAGTGTTTTATAGTTTTCTATATATAGGTCTTTAGTTTCTTTAGGTAGATATATTCCTAAGTATTTTATATTCTTTCCGTTGCAATGGTGAATGGGATTGTTTCCTTGATTTCTCTTTCTATTTTCTCATTATTAGTGTATAGGAATGCAAGGTATTTCTGTGTGTTGATTTTATATCCTGCAATTTTACTATATTCATTGATTAGCTCTAGTGATTTTCTGGTGGAGTCTTTAGGGTTTTCTGTGTAAAGGATCATGTCATCTGCAAACAGTGAGAGTTTTACTTCTTCTTTTCCAATTTGGGTTCCTTGTATTTCTTTTTCTGCTCTGATTGCTGTGGCCAAAACTTCCAAAACTATGTTGAATTGTAGTGGTGAAAGTGGGCACCCTTGTCTTGTTCCTGACTTTAGGGGAAATTATTTCAATTTCTCACCATTGAGGATAATATTGCTGTAGGTTTGTCATAAATAGCTTTTATTATGTTGAGGTATGTTCCTTCTATTCCTGCTTTCTGGAGAGTTTTTATCATAAATGGATGTTGAATTTTGTCAAAGGCTTTCTCTGCATCTATTGAGACAATCATATGGCTTTTATTTTCCATTTTGTTTATGTGGTGTATTACATTGATTGATTTGCAGATACTGAATAATCCTTGCATCCCTGGGATAAAGCCCACTTGGTCATGGTGTATGATCTTTTTAATGTGTTGTTGGATTCTGATTGCTAGAATTTTGTTAAGGATTTTTGCGTCTCTGTTCATCAGTGATATTGGCCTGTAGTTTTCTTTTTTTGTGGCATCTTTGTCAGGTTTTGGTATTAGGGTGATGGTGGCCTCATAGAATGAGTTTGGAAGTTTACCTTCCTCTGCAATTTTCTAGAAGAGTTTGAGTAGTATAGGTGTTAGCTCTTCTCTAAATTTTTTGGTAGAATTCAGCTGTGAAGCCGTCTGGACCTGGAGTTTGCTTGCTGGAAGATTTCTGATTACAGTTCCAATTTCTGTGCTTATGATGGGTCTGCTAAGATTTTCTATTTCTTCCTGGTTCAGTTTTGGAAAGTTGTACTTTTCTAAGAATTTGCCTATTTCTTCCCCGTTGTCCATTTTATTGGCATGTAATTGCTGATAGTAGTCTCTTATGATCCTTTGTATTTCTGTGTTGTCTGTTGTGATCTCTCCATTTTCATTTCTAATTTTATTGATTTGATTTTTCTCCCTTTGTTTCTTGATGAGTCTGGCTAATGTTTTGTCAATTTTATTTATCCTTTCAAAGAGCCAGCTTTTGGCTTTGTTGATTTTTGCTATGGTCTCTTTGTTTCTTTCTTTCTTTTTTTTTTTAATTTTATTTTTAACCTTTACAATATTATATTAGTTTTGCCAAATATCGA
>NW_011494718.1:4398-7842 GCF_000754665.1 Bison bison bison
ATGTTTCAATGCCATTCTCCCAAATCTCCCCACCCTCTCCCTCTCCCACAGAGTCCATAAGACTGATCAATACATCAGTGTCTCTTTTGCTGTCTCGTACACAGGGTTATTGTTATCATCTTTCTAAATTCCATATATATGCGTTAGTATACTGTATTGGTGTTTTTCTTTCTGGCTTACTACACTCTGTATAATAGGTTCCAGTTTCATCCATCTCATTAGAACTGATTCAAATGTATTCTTTTTAATGTTTGTTTTGCATTTATTTCTGCCCTAATTTTTAAGATTTCTTTCCTTCTACTAACCCTGGGGTTCTTCATTTCTTCCTTTTCTAGTTGCTTTAGGTGTAGAGTTAGGTTATTTATTTGACTTTTTTCTTGTTTCTTAAGGTATGCCTGTATTGCTCTGAGCTTTCCCCTTAACACTGCTTTTACAGTGTCCCACAGGTTTTGGGTTGTTTTGTTTTCATTTTCATTCATTTCTATGCATATTTTGATTTCTTTTTTGATTTCTTCTGTGATTTGTTGGTTATTCAGCAGCGTGTTTTTCAGCCTCCATATGTTGGAATTTTAAATATTTTTTCTCCTGTAATTGAGATCTAATCTTACTGCATTGTGGTCAGAAAAAATGCTTGGAATGATTTCATTTTTTTTTTTTTTTTGAATTTACCAAGGCTAGATTTATGGCCCAGGATGTGATCTAACCTGAGAAGGTTCCGTGTGCGCTTGAGAAAAGGGTGACATTCATTGTTTTGGGGTGAAATGTCCTATAGACATAAATTAGGTCTAACTGGTCTATTGTATCCTTTAAAGTTTGTGTTTCCTTGTTAATTTTCTGTTTAGTTGATCTATCCATAGGTGTGAGTGGGGTATTACAGTCTCCCACTATTATTGTGTTATTGTTAATTTCCCCTTTCATACTTGTTAGCATTTGTCTTACATATTGTGGTGCTGCTATGTTGGGTGCATATATATTTATAATTGTTATATCTTCTTCTTTGATTGATCCTTTGATCATTATGTAGTTCCTTCTTTGTCTTTTTTCACAGCCTTTGTTTTAAAGTCTATTTTATCTGATATGAGTATTGATACTTCAGCTTTCTTTTAGTCTCTATTTGCAGCTCTATCTCTCTTTTTCCAGCCCTTCACTTTCAGTCTGTATGTGTCCCCTGTTTTGAGGTGGGTCTCTTGTAGACAACATATATAGGGGTCTTGCTTTTGTATCCATTCAGCCAGTTTTTGGTTTTGGTTTGGGGCATTCAACCCATTTACATTTAAGGTAATTATTGATAAGTATGATCCCGTTGCAATTTACTTTATTGTTTTGGGTTCGAGTTTATACACCCTTTTTGTGTTTCCTGTCTAGAGAATATTCTTTAGCATTTGTTGGAGAGCTGGTTTGGTGGTGCTGTATTCTCTCAGCTATTGCTTGTCTGTAAAGCTTTTGATTTCTCCTTCGTATTTGAATGAGATCCTTGCTGGGTACAGTAGTCTGGGCTGTAGGTTATTTTCTTCCATCACTTTTAGTATGTCTTGCCATTCCCTCCTGGCTTGAAGAGTTTCTATTGAAAGATCAGCTGTTATCCTTATGGGAATCCCCTTGTGTGTTGTTTGTTGTTTTCCCCTTGCTGCTTTTAATATTCGTTCTTTGTGTTTAATCTTTGTTAATTTGATTAATATGTGTCTTGGAGTGTTTTGCCTTTGGTTTATCCTGTTTGGGACTCTCAGGGTTTCTTGGACTTGGGTGATTATTTCCTTCCCCATTTTAGGGAAGTTTTCAACTATTGTCTCCTCAAGTATTTTCTCATAGTCTTTCTTTTTGTCTTCTTCTGGAACTCCTATGATTCTAATGTTGGGGCATTTAACACGGTCCTGGAGGTCTCTGAGATTGTCTTCATTTCTTTTAATTCTTTTTTCTTTTTCCCTCTCTGATTCATTTATTTCTACCACTCTATCTTCTACTTCACTAATCCTATCTTCTGCCTCTGTTATTGTACTATTTGTTGCCTCCAGAGTATTTTTTGATCTCATTTATTGCATTATTCATTATATATTGACTCTCTTTTATTTCTTCTAGGCCCTTGTTAAACCTTTCTTGTATGTTCTTAATCCTTGTCTCCAGGCTATTTATCTGTGATTCCATTTTGATTTCAAGATTTTGGATCATTTTCACTATTATTATTTGGAATTCTTTATTAGGTAGATTCCCTATCTCTTCCCTTTTGTTTGGTTTGGTGGGCATTTATCCTGTTCATTTACCTTCTGTGTATTCCTCTGTCTCTTCATCTTGTTTATATTGCTGAGTTTGGGTGGTCTTTCTGCATTCTGGCAGTTTGTGGAATTCTCTTTATTGTGTAGTTTGCTCACTGTGGGTGGGGTTGTACAGGTGGCTTGTCAAGATTTCTTGGTTAGGGAAGCTTGTGTCGGTGTTCTGGTGGGTGGAGCTGGATTTCTTCTCTGGAGTGCAATGAAGTGTCCAGTAATGAGTTATGAGGTGTCAGTGGTTTTGGGGTTACTTTGGGCAGCCTGTATACTGGAGCTCAGGGTTGTGTTCCTGTGTTGCTGGAGAATTTGCTTGGTATGTCTTGCTCTGGAACTTGTTGGCCCTTGTGTGGTGCTTGGTTTCAGTGTAGGTATGGAGGCGTTTGATGAGCTCCTGTCAATTAATGTTCCCTGGAGTCAGGTGTTCTCTGGTGTTCTCAGGATTTGGACTTAAGCCTCCTGCTTCTGGTTTTCAGTCTTATTTTTACAGTAGCCTCAAGACTTCTCCTTCTATACAGCACCATTGATAAAACATCTAGGTTAAAGATGAAAAGTTTTTCCACAGTGAGGGACACCCAGAGAGGCTTACAGAATTACATGGAGAAGAGAAGAGGGAGGAGAGAGTTAGAGGTGACCCGAATGAGATGAGGTGGAATAAAAAGAGGAGAGAGCAAGCTAACCAGTATGTACACTCCACAACTGGACCGCTCAGAGATGTTCATGGAGTTATACAGAGAAGAGAAGAGGGAGGAAGGAGACAGACGTTGCCAGGAGGAAAAAAGAGGGGATAAAAGGATAAAACAGAGAGAGACAGATCCAGCCAGTAATCAGTTTCCTAAGTGTTCTCCACCGTCCAGAATACACAGAGATTCACAGAGTTGGTAGAGAAGAGAAGGGGGAAGGAGGAGATAGAGGTGACCTGGTGGAGAAAAAGGAGAGTCCAAAAGGGGAGAGAGCAGTCAAGCCAGTAATCTCACTTCCAAGTAAAAGTGGGTACTGAATATTGGGTTCTAAAAGGTACAAAATTGATAACAAATACCAAAAAGCAAAGATTAAAAATCTACAGTAGAGTGTGGAATTTAAAAAATACAATAGTAAAGAAAAGAAGAAAAAAGGAGAAAAAAAAATAAAACAAAGTCACAAAAATTATAATATATATATATATATAGTTTGCTTTTAAAAA
>NW_011494718.1:7942-16441 GCF_000754665.1 Bison bison bison
AATTAAAAGAGTAATAGAGAACTTAAAATTTTCAAAAAATTAAAAAAAGAATGATCGTAAAAATGGTAAAAATATATCTAGGACTTTCTCTGGTGGTGATGTGGGTATTGTGGAGTCATTTCATTTTCAGATAGTTCCTTGGTCTGGCTTATATTTCTCAAGATCTATAGGCCCCTTCCTATGTAGTCGGTACCAACGACAGGGTTTTAATCTATTGCACCTGTCATTTCCAAGGCGATTCCCTCTGTTTTAACTTCTTCTGTTTGCTGGTCTCTTCAGTGTCTGATTTTCACCCTGACACAAAGCGGGCTGTAGTGGACACTTTTTTTAGGCTCACTTTTTCAGTCACACTGTAAGGAGGGAGGGATGCTGCAAATAAATAACACTTGTGTGTGTTTGCAGTGCCTCAGCCACACTGGGCCTGCCCCCGCTCACGGGGCATGTACCCTCCCTGCCCACACTGTTCAGGCTCTAGGTTGCTCCACTGGGAACCATCCAAGGCTGGCCCTGGGCTGCATGCACCTCCCAGGTCTAAGCTGATCAGGTTCAGGCACTCGGGTAGTCCTCAGAGGCACAGACTCGGTTGAGTCTGTTTTGTGCCCTTCCCAAGTCCGAGCAGCTCAGGTGATGGGCTGTTTGGTGAATGTGGTTGCTGTGACTTATCACCTCCCCCATCCCTGCCACTTGGTTTTCTGGGTGTACAACCGGCCCACCTTCTCAGGCAGATGTTGACCATCCAGAACGCCAAGAAGTCCTTGTTAGCAAAGAAGCCTGCTTACAGTTTTGTAGATAATGTCTCTCTGGGGCTGCGATTGCCCCCTTCTGGCTCTGGGTGCCTGTCACCGGAGGGGGATGGTCTGCAGCTGTCTATCTCTGTTCAGTCCTTTGTTCTGTGCGCGGGCCTGGCGGTGTCTTAGGTTACGGCTGGCTTTTCGCGTGGTAGTTATCCCACAGTCTGGTTTGCTAGACCAAGTTAGTTCGCTCAGTTTGCGCTCGGGGCATTCAGGCCAGATCCTTACTCTAAGCAATGCAGCCTGCGCCTCCCTGCCCAGCCCCCGCTTGCTAGTGGCCGGTGCAAGCATTTGCTCTGCTTCTCCGCTGGGGGAGTTACCGTTGGGTTCGTAATCTGTGGGTTTTAATTATATATTTATTTTTCCTCCCGGTTATGTTGCCCTCTGTGCTTCCAAGGCTCACCACAGAGTCAGCAGTGAGAGTGTTTCCTGGTGTTTGGAAACTTCTCTCTTTTTAAGACTCCCTTCCCTCGACAGAGCTCCATCCCTACCTCTTTTGTCTCTTTTTCTGCCTTTTATATTTTTTCCCTACCTCCTTTTGAAGACAATGGGCTGCTTTGCTGGGTGCCTGATGTCCTCTGCCAGCATTCAGAAGTTGTTTTGTGGAATTTACTCAGCGTTTAAATGTTCTTTTGTGAATTTTTTTGGGATAAAGTGGTCTCCCAGTCCTATTCCTCCACCATCTTAGGACTGCTTTCTGGCCTTACATTTAGATCTTTAATCCATTTTGAGTTTATTTCTGTGTGTGGTGTTAGAAAGTGTTCTAGTTTCACTCTTTTACATGTATTGGCCAGTTTCCCCAGCACCACTTGTAAAAGAGATTGTCTTTTCTCCATTTTATATTTTGTCCCCCTTTTCAAAGATAAGATGTCCACAGGTGCGTGGATCTATCTCTGGGCTTTCTATTTTGTTTCATTGATCTATATTTCTGTGTTTGTGCCAGTACCATACTGTCTTGATTACTGTAGTTTTGTAGTATAGTCTGAAGTCAGGAAGGTTGATTTCTCAGTTCCATTCTTCTTTCTCAAGACTGCTTTGGCTATTCGAGGTTTTTTGTGTTTCCATACAAATTGTGAAATATGTTGTTCTAGTTCTGTGAAAAATACCACTGGTAGTTTGACAGAAATTGCACTGAATCTATTGATTGATTTGTATAGTATACTCATTTTCACTGTATTGATTCTTCCAATTCATGGGCATGGTATATTTCTCCACTTATTTGTGTCATTTTTGAGTTCTTTCATCAGTCTCTTATAGTTTTCTATCTATAGGTTTTGTTTCTTTAGGTAGATTTATTCCTAAGTAATTCATTCTTTTCATTACGATGGTGAATGACATTGTTTTCTTAATTTTTTGTTTTTTTTTTCATTGTTCTTGTATAGGAATGCAAGGGATATCTGTGTATTAATTTTATATCCTGCAAATTTACTATATTCATTGGTTAGTTCTAGTAATTTTCTGGTGGCATCTTTAGGGTTTTATATATAAAGGATCATGTCATCTGCAAACAGTGATGTTTATTTCTTCTTTTCCAATTTTGATTCTTTTTATTCGCTTTCCTTTTCTGATTGCTGTGGATAGGACTTTCAAAACTATGTTGAATAGTAGTGGTGAGAATGGGCACCCTTGTCTTGCTACTGATTTTAGAGGAAAGGCTTTCAATTTTTCAAAATTGAAGATAATGTTTGATGTGATTTGTCGTATATGCCTCTTATTAAGTTGAGGTATGTTGCTTCTATGCTTGCTTTCTGAAGAGTTTATATCATAAATGGGTATTGCATTTTGTCAAAGGCTTTCTCTGCATCTATTGAGATAATCATATTTATTTTTCAATTTGTTAATATGGTCTATAACATTGATTGGTTTGTGGATACTGAGGAATCCTTGCACCTCTGAAATAAAACCAACTTGGTCATGATGTGTGATCTATTTAATATGTTGTTGGATTCTCTTCGGTAGGATTTTGTTGAGTATTTTTGCTTCTATGTTCATCAGTGATATTGGCCTGTAGTTTTCTTTTTTTGTGGTATCTTTGTCTGGTTTTGGTATCAGGGTGATGGTGGCCTCATAGAATGAGTTTGGAAGTTGACCTTTCTCTGCAATTTTCTGGAAGAGTTCGAGTAGGATAGGTGCTAGCTCTTCTCTAAATTTTTGGTAGAATTCCCCTGTGATGCCATCTGCTGCTAAGTCGCTTCAGTCGTGTCCGACTCTGTGTGACCCCATAGAAGGCAGCCCACCAGGCTCCCCCATCCCTGGGATTTTCCAGGCAAGAACACTGGAGTGGGTTGCCATTTCCTTCTCCAATGCATGACAGTGAAAAGTGAAAGTGAAGTTGCTCAGTCGTGTCTGACTCTTATTGACCCCATGAACTGCAGCCTACCAGCCTCCTCTATCCATGGGATTTTCCAGGCAAGAGTACTGGAATGGGTTGTCATTGCCTTCTCTGTGATGCCGTCTAGTCCTGGACTTTTGTTTGTTGGAAGATTTTTGATTACAGTTTAGATTTCCATACTTGTGGTGGATCTGTTCAGATTTTCTATTTCTTCCTTACTGGTTCAGCTTTGGGAGCTTATACTTTTCTAAGAGTTTGTCCATTTCTTCCAAGTTGTCCATTTTATTGGCATAGAATTGCTCTCTGCAGTGTCTTATGATCTTTTGCATTTCTGTATTGTCTGTTGTGATTTCTCCATTTTCTTTTCTAATTTTGTTGATTTGATTTTCTCCCTTTGTTTCTCTATGAGTCTGGATAACAGTTTGTCTATTTTATTTATCTTCTCAAAGAACCAGCTTTTAGCTTGGATGATTTTTGCTATAGTCTGTTTCATTTCTTTTTCAATTATTTCTGCTCTGGTTTTTATGGTTTTTTTCCTCTTCTACTTTGGGGTTTTTCTGTTCTTCTTTTGTGTTGCTTTAGGTGTAAACTTAGGTTGTAAATAAACAACATCAAATAAGATGTTTCTCTTGTTTCTTGAGGTAGGCTTGTATTGCTGTGAACCTCCCTCTAAGCACTGCTTTTACTGAATCCCATAGGTTTGGCATTGTTGTGCTTTTATTTTCATTTTTTTCTATGTATATTTTGATTTTATTTTTGATTTCTTCCATGATCCATTGTTTATTCACGTTTGTTGTTTAACCTCCATAGATTTGTGTTTTTTAGTTTTTTTTTTTCTTTTTTTTCCTGTAGTTGATATTCAGTGTTACCCTATTGTGATCAAAAAAGATGTTTGAAATGATTTCAAATTTAAAAAATTTACCAAGGTCAGATTTGTGGCCCAGGATGTGACCTATTCTGGAGAATGTTCCATGTGCACTTAAGGAAAAGGTGAAATCCATTGTTTTTGGATGAAATGCCCTGTAGATAACCATTATGTCTAACTGGTCCATTATATCATTTAAAACTTTTGTTTCTTTGCTAATTTTGTGTTTCATTGGTCTATCCATAGCTGTGAGTTGGGTATTAAAGGCCTCCACTCTTACTGTGTTACTGGTAATTTGCCCTTTCATACTTGTTTAGCATTTGCCTTGTGTATTGAGGTGCTCCTATGTTGGGTGCATATATATTTATAATTGTTATGTCTTCTTCTTGGATTGATCCCTTGAGCATTATGTAGTATCCTTCTTTGTCTCTTGTCATAGTCTTTATTTCAAGGTCTATTTATCTCATATGAGTATCACTGATCCTGCTTTCTTTAGGTCTCCTTTTGCATAAGATATTTTTTTCAGTCCCTCACTTTCAGTCTGTATGTGTCTCTAGGTTTGAGGCGGGTGTCTTGTAGACAGCATATGTAGGGGTTTTGTTTTTGTATCCATTCAGCCAGTCTTTGTCTTTTGGTCAGAGCATTTAACCCATTTACATTTAAGGTAATTGTTGGTAAGTATGATCCTATTATCATTTTCTTTGTTGTTTTGGGTTCTTTTTTATAAACATTTTCTGTGTTTCCTGTCTAGAGAAGATCCTTTAGCATTTGTTGAGGATCTGGTTTGTGCTGAATTCTCTCAGCTTTTGCTTCTCTGTAAAGCTTTTGATTTCTCCTTCATATCTGAATGAGATCCTTGCTGGATAGAGTAATCTTGGCTGTAGATTTTTCATTCCCTTCTGACCTGAAGAGTTCCTATTGAAAGATCAGCTGTTGTCCTTATGGGGACCCCTTTGTGTGTTATTTGTTGTTTTTCCCTTGCTGCTTTTAAAATTTGCTCTTTGTGTTTTATTTTTTTTAGTTTGATTAGTATGTGTCTTGGGGTGTTTTGCCTTGGGGTGATCCTGTTTGGGACTCTCTGGGTTTCTTGACGTGGGTGGCTATTATCTTTCTAATTTAGGGAAGTTTTTGACTATTATCTCCTCAAGTAATTTCACTTGCCTTCTTTTTGTCTTCTTTTGGAACACATATGGTTTTAATGTTGGGGCATTTAACATTGTCCCAGAACTATCTGAGTTTGTCCTCATTTCTTTTAATTCTTGTTTCTTTTTTCCTCTCTGTTTCATTTCTTTCCACCATTCTATCTTCCATCTCACTTATCCTCTCTTCTGCCGCCATTATTCTACTGTTGATTCCCTCTGGAGTGCTTTTTTTTTTTTTTTAATTTAATTTAATTTTTAAACTTTACAATATTGTATTGGTTTTCAATATGAGTTATTGCATGGTTCATTATTGATTGACTCTTCTTTATTTCTTCTAGGTCCTTGTTAAACATTTCTTGCATCTTCTCAATCCTTGTTTCTAGTCTATTTATCTGTAATTCCATTTTGGTTTCAAGATTGTGAATCATATTCACTACCATTATTCTGAAATCTTTTTCAAGTAAACTCCTTATCTCCTTCTCCTTTTTTTTTTTTGTTTTGTTGGTTGGTTTTGGTTTGGTGGGCTTTTATCTTTATCATTTTCCTTCACCTGCTGAATATTTCTCTGCCTTTTCATTTTGTTAAGATTGCTGTGTTTGCATGCCCTTTCTGCAGGCTGGAATGTCATGGTTTCTCTTAATTGTGGAGTCTTCTCCCTGTGGATACGGTTAGACCAGTGGCTTGTCAATGTTTCCTGGATGTGGGAATTTTGTCTGTCTCTGTTGGGTGGAACTGAATCTCTTTTCTCTGGAGTGCCATGAAATTTCCAGTAGTGAGTTTTGGGGTGTCTATGGATTTGATATGGCTTTGGATAGTCTTTCTTTTTATGTTCTGGATTGTGTTTCTGTTTTGCTGGAGAATTAGCGTGGTTTATCTTGCACTTGAACTTGTTGGCTCTTGGGTGGAGCTTAATTTCAGTGAAGGTATGGAGACTTTTGGGTGGGCTCTTGTGTATTAATGTTCCTTGGAGTCAGGAGCTTTCTGGTGTTCTAAACTTCTTGAGGTGAGACTCCTGTCTCTGGGTTTCAGTCCTCTCCTTACAGTAGCCTCAAGATATCTCCATCCATACAACACAGAAGATAAAACCCCTAGGTTAATTGTAAAACAACTCTTTACAGCCAGGGACACTCAGAGAGATTCACAGAGTTATATAGAGAAGAGGGAGGAGGGAGATAGAGGTGACCAGGAGGAGAAAAGTGAGAGTGAAAAGGCAAGACAGATATCAAACCAGTGATCAAATCACTAAGTGAAAATGGATACGAAGATTAGATTCTAAAAGATACAACATTGATAACAAATATCAAAACGCAAAGGCTAAAAACCTAGAATAGAGGTTAGAGTCTCAAAAACACAATGTGAAAACACAAAACAAAATCGATATCAATAATTGAAATACATATGGAATTTGTTTTTGAAAAATAAGCTTTTTAAAGACATTTTTTTTAAGTTAATAGTAAGCTATAAAGCATCAGACCTTGCTTCTATCACCAGTCATATCCACAGCTCAGTATTGTTTTTGCTTTGGCTCCATCCCTTCATTCTTTCTGGAGTTATTTCTCCACTGATCTCCAGTAGCATATTGGGCACCTACTGACCTGGGGAGTTCCTCTTTCAGCATCCTATCAATATGCCTTTTCATACTGTTCATGGGGTTCTCAAGGCAAGAATACTGATGGACATCACCCGATGGTCAACACCGAAATCAGATTGATTATGTTCTTTGCAGCTAAAGATGGAGAAGCTCTATACAGTCAACAAAAACAAGACTAGAAGATGACTGTGGCTCAGATTATGAACTCCTTATTGCCAAAATCAGACTTAAATTGAAGAAAGTAGGGAAAACCACTAGACCATTCAGGCATGACCTAAATCAAATCCATTATGATTATACAGAGGAAATGAGAAATAGATTTAAGGGCCTAGATCTGATAGAGTGCCTGATGAACTATGGAATGAGGTTCGTGACATTGTACAGGAGATAGGGATCAAGACCATCCCGATGGAAAAGAAATGCAAAAAAGCAAAATGGCTGTGTGGGGAGGCCTTACAAATAGCTGTGAAAAGAACAGAAGCAAAAAGCAAAGGAGAAAAGGAAAGATATAAGCATCTGAATGCAGAGTTCCAAACAATAGCAAGAAGAGATAAGAAAGCTTTCCTCAGAGATCAGTGCAAAGAAATAGAGGAAAACAGCAGAATGGGAAAGACTAGAGATCTCTTCAAGAAAATTAGAGATAACAAGGGAATATTTCATGCAAAGATGGGCTTGATAAAGGACAGAAATGGTATGGACCTAACAGAAGATATTAAGAAGAGGTGGCAAGAATACACAGAAGAACTGTACAAAAAAGATAATCACGATCCAGATAATCATGATGGTGTGATCACTGACCTAGAGCCAGACATCCTGGAATGTGAAGTCCAGTGGGCCTTAGAAAGCATCACTACGAACAAAGCTAGTGGAGGTGATGGAATTCCCGTTGAGCTCTTTCAAATCCTGAAAAATGATGGGGGAAAGTGCTGCACTCAATATGCCAGCAAATTTGGAAAACTCAGCAGTGGCCACAGGACTGGAAAAGGTCAGTTTTCATTCCAATCCCAAAGAAAGGCAATGCCAAAGAATGCTCAAACTACCAAACAATTGCACTCATCTCACATGCTAGTAAAGTATTGCTCAAAATTCCTCAAGCCATGCTTCAGCAATATATGAACTGTGAACTTCCTGATGTTCAAGCTGGTTTAGAAAAGACAGAGGAACCAGAGATCAAATTGCCAACATCCACTGGATCATGGAAAAAGCAAAAGAGTTCCAGAAAAGCATCTATTTCTGCTTTATTGACTATGCCAAAGCCTTTGACTGTGTGGATCACAAGAAACTGTGGAAAATTCTGAAAGAGATGGGAATACCAGACCACCTGACCTGCCTCTTGAGAAACCTATATGCAGGTCAGGAAGCAACAGTTAGAACTGGACATGGAATAACAGACTGGTTGCAAATAGGAAAAGGAGTATGTCAAGGTTGTATATTGTCACCCTGTTCCTTTAACTTATATGCAGAGTACATCATGAGAAACGCTGGGCTGGAAGAAGCACAAGCTGGAATCAAGATTGCCAGGAGAAATATCAATAACCTCAGATATGCAGATGACACCACCCTCATGTCAAAAAGTGAAGAGGAACTAAAAAGCCTCTTGATGAAAGTGAAAGTGGAGAGTGAAAAAGTTGGCTTAAAGCTCAACATTCAGAAAACGAAGATCATGGCATCCGGTCCCATCACTTCATGGGAAATAGATGGGAAACAGTGGAAACAGTGTCAGACTTTATTTTGGGGGGCTCCAAAATCACTGCAGATGGTGACTGCAGCCATGAAAT
>NW_011494718.1:16541-18955 GCF_000754665.1 Bison bison bison
TACTCCTTGGAAGGAAAGTTATGACCAACCTAGATAGCATATTCAAAAGCAGAGACATTACTTTGCCAACAAAGGTCCGTCTAGTCAAGGCTGTGGTTTTTCCTGTGGTCATGTATGTATGTGAGAGTTGGACTATGAAGAAGGCTGAGTGCCAAAGAATTGATGCTTTTGAACTGTGGTGTTGGAGAAGACTCTTGAGAGTCCCTTGGACTGCAAGGAGATCCAACCAGTCCATTCTGTAGGAATCAACCCTGGGATTTCTTTGGAAGGAATGATGCTAAAGCTGAAAATCCAGTCCTTTGGCCACTTCATGTGAAGAGTTGACTCATTGGAAAAGACTGTGATGCTGGGAGGGATTGGGGGCAGGAGGAGAAGGGGACAACAGAGGATGAGATGGCTGAATGGCATCACTGACTCGATGGGCGTGAGTCTGAGTGAACTCTGGGAGTTGGTGATGGACAGGGAGGCCTGGTGTTCTGCGATTCATGGGGTCACAAAGAGTCAAACACGACTGAGCAACTGAACTGAACTGAACTCAAACTATAAAGCTGAAAGGGTAATATAGAATTAAAATTTTTTAAAAATTAAAGTTATAATAGTAAAAAGATATCTAGAAATTTTTCTTCAGCTGTTGTGTGTCATGTGGGGTTAGCTTATTGTTACAAAGTCCCTTTTACTTGCTTGTACTTGTTCTCAGGATTTTAGTTACCCCTCAAATGCACAGAGTCAGCATTAGCTTCAGGTTTTAAGCTCTTGCTCCTGTCACTTCCAGGATGGTTCCCCTTCTTTGTGTATTTTGGCTTACTCTGTTTGCAAGTCTTTTCAGTGTTTAATTTCCACCCTGATGTGGTGGTGCCAAAGTGGCCACTTATTTAGGCTCACTTGTTCAGTTGTGCTGTGGGGAGGGAGGAACACTGAAAACACATATGGATGGCATGTGTGGGGAGTGCTCAGAGTGGATGGACCACACTGGTTTGCCACAGCCCCAGGTGGTCCACACTGCTCAGGCTCCAGGCTGCTCTGCAAGGGCACTGTCCCAAGTGGACCCTGTGTTGCATGAACTTCCCAGGTCTAAGCGACTCAGGTTCTTAGGTGCTCTGCAAGGGCACAGATCTAGATAGGCCGTGGGTTTTTTGCTCTTTTCACGTCCAGGCCACTCAAGCAACTGGGTGCTTGGTAGGCGAATGGTCCTATGCGGTCTGTGCATCTTATTCATCTCCCTGGTTCCTGCCACTCGATATCCTGTGTGTGCTGTGAGGGCACGGTCCCAGGTGTTCCATTTGTCTCCTTTGGGGAGCTGATCTCAGGCTGTAATCCTGCTGGTGGATGCAAACTATCCAGGATCCCAGGAAGACATGGTTAGCAACTGGCAGCCTGCTCAGAGTTTGGTGGAAGATGCGATTTCTGGGGCTTAAATTTGGTAGCCCTTTGCCTTCTGACTCTGGTTGTTGAACACCTACCTCTCTGCCTCTGGGGAGGGAGGGTCCTAAATGGCAGCCAACTTGCTCTCCTTTGGTTCAGTAGGGCACAATCTTTTGTTCTGTGAGGACACCAGGGGTCACTGTGCAGTGTTAGAGCCTTTTGTGGGAAATGTTCTTTTTGTCTCTCTGGTGATCCTAAGGTTTGGGTTGCTATGTCACATCAGCCCTCTCAGATTGCTCTCAGGGCGTTCAAACCAGTCCTTGCCCTAAGGAACAATGATGCAGCCCACACCTCCCTGCCTAGTCCCCAGTCGCTGCTGATAGATGGGAGTGTCTGAGCAGCTTCTCCACTGGTAGCTGTGGTTAGGCATGTATTGTGTGTGTGTGTGTGTGTGTGTGTGTGTTTCCTGTTCTATTGCCCTCTGAGATTCCAAAGCTCCCCAGTATCACACCTGTGAGAGGGCTTCCTATTGTGTAGAAACTTTTCCTTCAAGACTCCCTCCCCAGGATGGCTCTGTGCCTAAATCCTTTGTCTCTCTTTTCATCTGTTTTATTTTGTTCTACCTCCATTTGAAGAGATTGGGCTGCCTTTCTGGGTGCCTGGTGTCCTCTGCCAGCGTTCAGAAGTTTTTCTGTGGATGTTGTGCAACATTAAAATGATCTTTTGTTGAATTTGGTCTCAAAAGAAAAAGTGGTCTCCCAATCCTATTTCTCCACCATCTTGGACCACCAGTAATAAATTTTTAAAAATTTAAAAATTCCAAATAAAAACAAAGAAGAGAAAAGAAAACCCTAAAAACATCGAAAAAGCAAGAGAGTTCCAGAAAAACATCAACTTCTGCTTTCTTGACTATGCCAAAGCCTTTAACTGTGTGGATCACAATACACTGTGGAAAATTCTGAAAGAAATGGGAATACCAGACCACCTGACCTGCCTCTTGAGAAACCTATATGCAGGTCAGGAAGCAACAGTTAGAACTGGACATGGAACAA
>NW_011494718.1:19614-35314 GCF_000754665.1 Bison bison bison
GAAGGAAAGTTATGACCAACCTAGATAGCATATTCAAAAGCAAAGATATTACTTTGCCAACAAAGGTCCATCTAGTCAAGGCTATGGTTTTTCCAGTGTTCGTGTATGGATGTGAGAGTTGGACTGTGAAGAAGGCTGAGCACTGAAGAATTGATGCTTTTGAACTGTGGTGTTGGAGAAGACTCTTGAGAGTCCCTTGAACTGCAAGGAGATCCAACCAGTCCATTCTAAAGTAGATCTGTCCTTGATGTTTATTGGAAGGACTGATGCTAAAACTGAAACTCCAGTACTTTGGCCACCTCATGCGAAGTGTTGACTCATTGTAAAAGACCCTGATGCTGGGAGGGATTGGGGGCAGGAGGAGAAGGGGACGACAGAGGATGAGATGGCTGGATGGCATCACCGACTCAATGGGTATGGGTTTGGGTTGACTCCGGGAGTTGGTGATGGACAGGGAGGCCTGGCATGCTGTGATTCATGGGGTCACAAAGAATCGGACACCACTGAGTGACTGAACTGACCTGAACTGAAAAACTACAAAAGGTCAACTAAAGTCAAAAGTATATAACAGAAATAAGTGTGATTAAAAAAATTTTTTTTCCAAAAGTTTAAATAGATTTAATAGTACTGATAAAATCAACAACTACAATAACGGAGGAAAAGTAGGGGAAAAAAAGTGAAAAATATTCAGAATCAACTACAGAACAAGTCTAAATATAAGAATAATAAACGTTTTTCTTGAGTATCTTCTGTCAGTGTCCTTTCCCTCTCTGGGAGTCACAATCCACCTTACTTCTCTAGGATGCCCTCCAGCAATGGACTGGTCTCTGCACCTCCTGTGAGGGCAGCTGAGATTCTAATCTGGTTGTACTCCTGTGTGTTCTTGTCTCCAATGTCCACAGCTGTCAGACCTAGTGCATTTTCTTCTGTGAGAAATCATTGTCCTTTTATATATTCCATAGAGATAGAGTCTGACTAGTTGATTGTGTGGATTTAATCTGCAGCTTATACAGCTGGTGGGAAAATTTTAGGTCCTCTTCCTTAGCCAATTGCCCCTTGGTTTCCATTGTGGTTTTATCTCCACCTCTGCATGTGGATTGTCCACAGGGGTTTGCTCCTGAGGCTGCCCTGGAGGACTTGGATCTGCAACAGTGAGGACCAGGTGTGGACATGGCACATTTGCTTAGGTCACAGGGGCCCTGGCAGCATTAGGTACTCAAGGGGGTTGGAGTCTAATGCAGAAGGAAATAAATGGCAACCCATTCCAATATTCTTGCCTGGAGAATCCCATGGACAGAGGAGCCTGGCAGGCCATGATCCATGTAGTCTCAGAGAGTCGGACACAACTGAAGTGACTGAGCACACACGCAGAAGGAAATATGGTGCTCTAGAAGGGTATGGCAACCTACCCCAGTATTCTCGCCTGGAGAATCCCCTGGACAGAGAAGCCTGGCAGCCCATAGCCCACAGGGTTGCAAAGAGTCAGACACAACAAAAGCAACCCTGCATGCTCAGACCCAGGACTTTTTCTAGCCTCTGGCAGCTCTGTCCCAGTGGGGACCATGTATGGATGTTGGGTGGTTGCTTGGATCATGGGTACCCTGGCAATGCTGGCTATGCTGGAGCACCAGTGGCTATTGTCACAGGAGATATGGTACTGTTGGGGTTTTTTCTAGCCTGTGGCTGCTCTGCCCAGTGAGGATTGTGCATGAAGCTGCTTGTGTCACAGGGACCCTGGTGGCACCAAGTGTGCAGGGACATGGACTGCCTCAGTCTCTGGAACTATGGCCCTATCAGTCTTTTCTAGCCTCTGGCAGCTGGCGCTCAGAATGCCACTTTGGCTAGTTAGTCCTTCTCCATTGCTCAGCCTGTTCAGACACTTAGAGGGCTCCACTAACTAGGATCCTTCTCTGTTGTTTGGCATGTCAGGCTTTTAGAGGGCTCCCCTGGCTGGGGTCCTACTCTGATTGGCATGTCAGGCACTTTAAGGGCCAGCCTCTCTATTGTTCAGCTGCTGGTGCAGGCATGAGGGAGAGAGTGGCTGCCATGATGGCTCCATCCTGATGGCTACACATGACTGTCTTGCCTCCATGGCTGCCTGCTTTTCCTTCACAGGCAGTTCCCACCACAGACTCCTCCCTCACATCCCCTTGGGCCACTCCCTCCGGTCAACAACAGACCCCACCCTGGGATTGCTCCACAATCCAGCTCCGAGCTCCCAGCCGCTGTTTTTTTCTAGGGGACTTATGTATGGCTGCTGCAAGGATTGTCTGTGTGATTCTTATTCCATTCGGACTGTCACAGATCAGCTGCTTCACTCTCAGCCTCAAATGTTTCTCCTCCTCAAATTGTCCTGATATGGGGATCAGACCGCTGCTTCAGTTCCCTCATCTGCTGAGGGCAGTTCCAGTCCTACTAACTCTCCTCTTTCCCCCCTACTTCCTTCACCCTACTGAGTTTTGAGTGTTTCTACATATTCTTTTCCAGTTGTCAGGTACTCCTGCCTGCTCAGAGCTGGTGTTCTGCAAGCACTGCTCTGTCTGGAGGTGTAGTCCTGATGTATCCATGGAGAGAGATGTACTCCACGTCTACTTATGCCTCAGCCATTTTGTCCTCATCATAGAATATTGAGCATAGTTCCCTGAACAATACAGTAGGACCTTGTTGTTTATTCATCCTGTATATACTAATTTGGATCTGCTAATCTCAAACTCTCAATCATTCCCTCTCCAAGTCTCCCTCACTTTTGACAACCACAAGTCTATTCTCTTTGGCTATGAGTTTGTTTCTGTTTCATAGATATTTTCAATTGTGTCATATTTTAGATTTCACATATAAGTGATACAATGGAATATTACTCAGCCATAAAAGGAATGAAATAATGCCATTTGCAGTCACATCATGGATGGATCTAGAAATTGCCATACTAAGTGAATAAGTTATAAAGAGAAAGGCAAATACCATATGATATAACTTATATGTGAAATCTAAAATATACATTTCTTTATTTCTTCATTGGCCTTTTATATTTTCCACTCTTCTGGTGCTCCTTACATGGAGTGTGCGTGGCATCATATATCTTATTGACTAAATCAAGTGAAATTCCTCTCAGGCACCTACTTCCCTGACTTAGTGGGAAATGTCTCAAAACTCCCTTCCTCTTTTCAACCATTAAGCTAGATAGGTATAAGAGTTAGTTATAAAATAAATTTGTTGATTGTAGAAACTAAAAAATTTAGAAAAAAAAATGTCAAGTTAATTTTTAATATTTAGGTATATATTTTTATAGACTATATGGATGTATTTGTAGAAATAAATATAAACACAGAAACTAGGCTAAGACAGTAATATATATTTATTGTTGTTGTTTAGTTGCTAAAGTGAAGGTCGCTCAATCAGGTCCAATTCTTGGCAACCCCGTGGACTGTAGCCTGCCAGGCTCCTCTGTCCATCGAATTCTCCAGGCCAGAATACTGGACTGGGTATCCATTCCCTTCTCCAGGGGATTACAAGTTGTGTACAACTCTTTTGTGACCCCATAGACTGCAGACTGTCAGGCTCCTCTGTCCATGTGATTTCCCAGGTGAGAATACTAGAGTGAGTTGCCATTTCCTTCTCCAGGGGATCTTCCCAACCCAGGAATCAAATCCATGTCCCCTGTATCACAGGTGGATTCTTTACCACAGAGCCACCAGGGAAGCCCAATATATATTTATGTATATAATTAGCATCATGCTATATTAAGAATTGTATGCTCATTGTAATTAAATTTCTGTAAGAAGAAATTTTCTGTCAATATACATTCTTTAGAAATGATTTTAATGTTTATTCCTAATTTAATTTTTTTTTCTTTTACTGTTAACCATTTGGGTTACTTGAGAATACTTTGAAAATTGTAGGTCAAGTATGTAAATAAGAATTATCCTGATTACACTGTAACAGTCCCAGGAAGATTATAGTGCAACTTGAGTGTTGTCCTTTGTTGTGAAAAGATGGCCACAGTTTACATTAATATAGGAGTAAATTAACTAATAAGAAAGAATAATTTATTTGAAAATAAATGCTTTGACACCTAAACAAGTCAGTTGACTTTTCTTAAAAGCCTGTTACAGGATAACTGTAGAATAACTACCCACTTTTTTCTAATGAACTTTTCTAAATGGTTTGTCCTGTCTAACTTTATCAGTCTAATAAGAATCTATGCTTCAGCTTCCTCACTTCTTTAGGCAGAAGTTCCTGTGAACACGTCAAATGCATGAGTGAATGGACAAATTGGCATAGTGGGAAAGCACACACACAAAAGTGAGATGATGGCTGACTGATTTCCCTGATTACTGAAGTTTTAATGAAGTGATAAAGCCCTTACTAAGGATTTTCTAAGTTTTATTAGAAGTCAATACTCTCTTTCTATTTGCAAAATAAGTGCAGCCCAAACTGATTCATAAAAGGGCAGTGTCATACTCAGTTTACAGTTGATGGTCACTGTTAGTGCCAAATGAAGCAATAATGCACAACACTGCTGAACATGCAAACAAAGCAAAGCAAAGCAAAACCAAATTAAACAAAACATTTTTAAAAGGGGAAGTGATCTCACGTGGCAAGCATGACAAAACAGTGAGACTGAAGCCAAAATAACTGAATCTCATTACTTCTTTAAAATTGTAGCCCTGAGTCTTCACTCATCTGGGCAGCTAATCTATAAAAAATGACTGCATCATGTTAATTCTCTTCTAATTTATGCCACAGCCTATCTTTCCAACAAGCATAGATCTGAAGAATAGGCTCTTTTCTTACTAAAGTATTTGTGTTTCACTTAAATTAATCCAGTTGACATCTTTTGTTCATTATGCCCACCTTATTGTTATATAATGTTACTTAATATTTACATATTAATATTAAATATATACACATTATCTCTAAACCTTAATTCCTATGATTTCCTCTTGCAGGGTGCTCTTACATAGCTACACAACTGTGAATAGTTTTCAGCTGTTTCTGAAATCCTTTTCTTTCCCCCCCCAAATCAATGAAATAAGAACAAAGAGGAAAATCAGGAAGAAAGTGACATAAGTCCTTTATTTCCCATGTTTCAGAATAACTCTTTGGTGACACAGCGTACTTAATGCTTTCTACTCTAGGCACATCAGAGTATTGCAGTTTACTTCTCTGCCCTGTAGAAAAATGTAGACAATTATAAATGCTCAAGAAAATCGCATAGTCTCTACTCTGCTACTAGTCCCAGAGTTTTTACTCTGCTTAAGAAAATTGCATGGTCTGTTACTCTTACTACATTTAGTAACTAGACTGTAAATAGCAGAGTCATTTGATATGAAAGTATATTAAATGATTTTGCATAGTCATTATCCCCAAGGAAGCAGTTTCTATCTTAATCAACACAAAGTAGATTGCTGTTTTATCAATTGCATAAATTATTTTCAATCTTTGAAAAGAACTCGGGGGGAAAAGGCCTTCATTATATTTTGTAAAGGATTTATTTCAAAATTTACTAATAATATGGTATTTAGTGAATGTCATTTTTTAATAATCATGAAATGCATATTTGATTTCTTATAACTAAAAATACATTTGATATTTTTGAAATGCTGGCTTTTGCAGTAGGTTCATTCAGTGAGTGTTCCTCCTCTCAGAAATATATTTTTGGGAGTGGCCTTGGTGATTATGCTTGTTTAGGCAACATTAATGTTATTGTCCCCAGGCCAATTAATGTTGCCTGAGCAAGCATGATCACCAAGAAGATTCAATCAGGGATAGGCACATGACTTAGATTATCTTTCACAGGAATTAGTAATTGTGATAAAAAGAAAATAGTTTCCTTAGTTTGCAGGCAGAACTAGTATTTACACTTAGGAGATATGGCATAGTCATGTTTGCAGGGAAAATTGTGACACACAGAGCTTTGAAGACATACAGAAGGAAATTGAGACACAAGGCTATTTGGTCACAGAGAAGCTGAGACAATAGCTGCCTTAGTTTCTGAAAGCTTTTCAGTTTTTACTGAAACTCCTTCATGGTATAATTAACTCCTGGATCCTTATATATCCTTTTATTTTTTATATTCATTCAGAAGATATTGTGCGGTTTATTTAGAACCTGAAGGACACTACAGCTGTAGAAATGATGGTATTTTTCATATTATATATATATATTTCAGTTCAAAATTTTCCATTTGGTTCCTTTGTCTTGGCTATTGTGCAACTTAGATTTAATGAACTCTTCTTTGCAGTTTCTCCTCCAGGGTAAATTTTCCAGACAATCTAGCTGCTTCACTAACCCAAACTTTGATTTCTGCTATATCAGGTCAGCAAGACCACTGTGCTCAAGGTGGCTTTCCCCTATTTTGATGAGAAAGTGTCTTCAAACAGAAAGCCAGAGACATCCTAGAACTTACTTCATGTTATATGCACAACCGAGGAATTGCAGTCTTACACCTTTTATTCAGAGTCTGAAAGGAATTATTTTATATAACTTGTCCTGTTTAATAATCATTTATGCTGATTTATATTATGTACTTAGTCTGGGACCACTTAGCTTTTTATGAAAAACATCTAGACAGGCTTATTGTAAGCTATTCCTTAAATTTTTCTGAAGTAAATTCATGGTATTGACTATATTTTTCATTTACCATCTTGATTAATATTAGGTTTCTTCAAACATTTTTAGAATTATTTTAATAGGCTTAATGTAAGTCAAAGGTATTTTTATTACATTGGTCTCACTTTTGTTTCCTCTGTGCTGCTTTACCCAACCCATGGGCTGCCTTTCCAGTACTAGCTATTGAAACGATATTTTGGGCTATCTGTCCTGTCATGATATCTCAGATTTAGACACAAAGATGATTACAAGGGTCTCTGTACATTCCTTATAAGCCTCCATTTCAGAATTATAACAGTGTGTAAATCACTTATCACTCACCCCACAAATACTTTGGTCTCCTTTACAGTGAACTTTACAGTAGAACTCCTTTGCAGTAGAACTCAAAGCTGCTACTACATGCTTGTGGATCTGAAGCCCAATAGATAAGCCATTATTGTTCAACAGTAAGATTTTTCTAGTTTCTGGTTAACTGCTTTATACTTTATCTACTATTGTTATGTATTTGGAGCTAGTTCACTACAGTTCAGTCATTCAGTCGTGTCTGACTCTTTGGAACCTCATGGACTACAGCACACCAGGCCTCCCTGTCCATCACCAACTCCTGGAGTTTACTCAAACTCATGTCCATTGAGTCGGTGATGCCATCTAACAATCTCATCCTCTGTCATTCCCTTCTCCTCCTGCCTACAATCTTTCCCAGCATGAGGATCTTTTTCAATGAGTCAGCTATTTGAATCAAAGTAATAGAGTTTCAGCTTCAGCATCAGTCCTTCCAATGAGCACTCAGGACTGATTTCCTTTAGGATGGGCTGGTTGGATCTCCTTGAAGTTCAAGGGGCTTTCAAGAATCTTCTCCAACACTACAGTAAAAAGCATCAATTCTTCAGTGCTCAGCTTTCTTTATAGTCCAACTCTCACATCCATACATGACTACTGGAAAAACCATAGCCTTGACTAGATGGACCCTTGTTGGCAAAGTCATGTCTCTGCTTTTCAACATGCTAAGTTGATCATAACTTTCCATCCAAGGAGCAAGCGTCTTTTAATTTCATGGCTGCAGTTACCATCTGCAGTGATTTTGGAACCCCCCCCCGCTCCAAAATAAAGTCTGTCACTGTTTCCACTGTTTCCCTGTTTACCATGAAGTGATGGGACTGGCTGCCACGATCTTAGTTTTCTGAATGTTGAGTTTTAAGCCAACTTTTTCACTCTCCTCTTTCACTTTCTTCAAGAGGCTCTTTAGTTCTTCTTCACTTTCTGTCATAAGGGTGGTGTCATCTGCATATCTGAGGTTATTTCTTCTGGCAACCTTGATTCCAGCTTGTGCTTCATCCAGTGCAGTATTTCTCATGATGTACTCTGAATACAAGTTAATGGCACCCCACTCCAGTACTCTTGCCTGGAAAATCCCATGGACAGAGGTGCCTGGTAGGCTGCAGTCCATGGGGTCGCTAAGAGTAGGACACGACTGAGCGACTTCACTTTGACTTTTCACTTTTGTGCATTGGAAGAGGAAATGGCAACCCACTCCAGTGTTCTTGCCTGGAGAATCCCATGGACAGAGGAGCCTGGTGGGCTGCAGTCTATGGGGTCGCATAGAGTCGGACACGACTGAAGCGACTTAGCAGCAGCAGCAGCAGCAAGCATGGTGTTAATATTCACCCAAGGTAATGTATTCCTTTCCCTATTTGGAACCAGTCTGTTCCCTGTTCACTTCTAACTGTTGCTTCTTGACCTTCATACAGATTTCTCAAGAGGCAGGGCAGATGGTCTGGTATTCCAATCTCTTTCAGAATTTTCCATAGTTTGTTGAGATCTACACAGTCAAAAGTTTTGGCATAGTCAATAAAGCAGAAATAGATGTTTTTCTGGGACTCTTTTGCCTTTTCAATGATCCAGCGGATGTTGGCAATGTGATCTCTGTTTCCTCTGCCTTTTCTAAAACCAGCTTGAACACCTGGAAGTTCAAGATTCACGTACTGTTGAAGCCTGGCTTGAAGAATTTTGAGCATTACTTTGATAGCACATGAGATGAGTGCAATTGTGTGGTAGTATGAGCATTCTTTGTCATTGCCTTTCTTTGGGATTTGAATGAAAACTGACCTTTTCTAGTCCTGCTGAGTTTTCCAAATTTGCTGGCATATGAGTTCAGCACTTTCACAGCATCATCTTTCAGGATTTGAAATATCTCAACTGGAATTCCATCACCTCCACTAGCTTTGTTCGGAGTGATGTTTCCTAAAGGCCCAATTGACTTTGCATTCCAGGATGTCTGGCTCTAGGTGAGTGATCACAGCATTGTGATTATCCCCATCTTTGTATGAAAAGTTCTTGGAGCTAAGCATGAAATAACTGAGGTATCATGACTAGAATACATTTCCAACTACCAGTCAGACATTTTTTCTCTGAAATTTCCATAATTTGAATATGGGGTAGATTAAAATTTTTTCATTTTTATATAGTTAAAGCAGAAAAAAAACTTTAGATAGTATATCCTCATTAAAAAGTATTACTTTGTATTTTTAAAATAAATAAAATAAAGATTTATGAAAGTGGGTACAGAGGGAACACATCTTAACACAAGAAAAGCTGTTTATAACAAATCCATAGCAATACAATACTAAAGTGTGAAAAGATGAAAACTGAAACAACTCAAGGATGCCCACTCTCACCAGTTCTCTTCAATATAGTATTGGGAGTCTGAGCCACAACAATCAGCTAATAAAAAGAACTCAAAGGTATTCAAATTGGGAAGGAAGAGGTAAAACTGTCAGTATACATGATGAATTGATACTATATATATATATGTAGAAATTCCCAAAAACTCCTAGAAAAAACTACAAGAACTGATAAATGAAGTTAGCAAGGTAGCAGAATACAAGATTAACATACAGAAATAAGTTGAATTTCTTTACACTAACAACGAAACATAAGAAATAATCTCTTTTAAAAATACATCAAAAAATAAAATTCCTAGAGGAAACCTTACCAAGAAGTTGGAAGATTTATATGCTGAGAACTTATATTTATATACTGAGAAAGCATTAAAAAGCAAATTAAAGATGATTCAAAGAAATGGGAAGATATTCCATGCTCTTGGATTGGAAGAATAGTGTAAAAATCATAGAACTACTCAAAGCAATATAGAGATTTAAGTGATCCCTATCAAATTACTCAGGACACTTTTCATAGAACTAGAACAAGTAATCCTAAAATTCATGTGGAACCAAAAAAGACGCAGAATTGCCAAGGCAATCCTGAGGAAAAAGAACAAGTCAGAAGGCATAACCCTCCCAGATTTTAGACACAGTAATCAAAAGCTACAGTTATCAAATGTTGGCACAAAAACAGACTCATAGATCAATGCAACAGAATAGAGAACCCAGAAGGAAACCTGCATGCTTATGATTAATTAGGAGGCAATAATGTGAATTGAGAAACAGTCTCTTCAGCAAGTGGTGTTGGGAAGTTGGGCTTCTGCAGGTAAATCAATCACGTTAGAACACACACTCATATCATTCACAAAAGTAAACCCAAAACAGCTTAAGGACTTCAACATAAGACATGACACCATAAAACTCCTTGTTCTGTCGTTCACTTGTGTCTGATTGTTTGCGACCCCATGGACTGCAGCACTCCAGGCTTCCATGTCCTTCACTATCTTCCATAATTTGCTCAAACTCACATCCATTGAGTCGACAATGCCATCTAACCATCTCATTCGCTGTTGCCCTTTTCTCCTCCTGCCCTCAATGTTTCCCAGCATTAAAGAGGTTTTCAGTGAATCAGCTCTTCCCATCAGGTGGTCAAGTATTGGAGCTTCAGTATCAGTCCTTCCAATGAGAATATTCAGGGTTGATTTATTTTAAGATTGACTGGTTTGATCTCCTGGCTCTCCAAGGATCTCTCAAGAGTCTTCTCTAGCACCACATTTCAAAAGCATCAATTCTTCAGTGCTCAGCCGTCTTTATGGTCCAACTCTCACATCTATACGTGACTATTGGAAAAACTATAACTTGAGTAGACAGAGCTTCATTGTCAAAGTAATGTCTCTGCTTTTTAATACACTGTCTAGGTTTGTCATAGCTTTTCTTCCAAGGAGTAAATGTCTTTTAATTTCATGGCTACAGTCACTCTCACAGTTACTTTGGAGCCCAAAATAAAGTCTGTCACTGTTTCTGTTTTTCCCCATCTATTTGCCATGAAATGTTGGGAACCTATGCCATTTTCTTAGATTTTTGAATGTTGGATTTTAAGCCAGCTTTTTCACTCTCTTCTTTCACCCTCATGAAGAAGCTCTTTAGTTCCTCTAAGCTTTCTGTCATTTGGGTCGTGTTATCTGCATATCTGAGGTTATTGGTATTCCTCCCAGCGATCTTGATTCCAGCTTCATCCAGCCCAGCGTTTTGCATGATGTACTCTGCATGTAGGGCTTACTGTGTAGCTCAGGTAGTAAAGAATCTGGCCGCAATGCAGGAGACCCTGGTTTGATTCCTGGGTTGGGAAATTCCTCTGGAGAAGGGATAGGCTACCCAGTCAAGTATTCTTGGGCTTCCCTGGTGGTTCAGATGGTGAATAATCTGCCTTTAATGAGGGATACCTGGCTTCAATACCTGGGTTGGGAAGACCCCCTGGAAGAGGGCATTGTGACCCAGTCCAGTTTTTTTGCCTGGAGAATACCCATGAACAGAGGAGCCTAGTGGACTACAGTCTATGGGGTTGCAAAGAGTTGGACACAACTGAGCAACTAAGCACAGCACACATCACACTCTGCATGCAAGTTAAATAAGCAGGATGACAATAAACAGCCTTGTTATACTCCTTTCCAAACTTAGAATCAGTCCATGGTTCCATGTACGATTCTAACTGTTGCTTCTTAACCTGCATACATGTTTCTCAGGAGGCAGTTTAGATTGTTTGGTTTCCCATGTCTAAGAATTTTCCACAGTTTGTTGTGATAGCATAGTCAATGAAGGAGAAGTAGACGTTCTTTTGGAATTGCCTTGTTTTTTCTATGATCCAATGGATGTTGGCAATTTGACCTCTGGTTCCTCTGCCTTTTCTAAGCCCAGCTTGAACATATGGAATTTCTCAGTTCACATACCATTGAAGCCTAGCTTGAAGGATTCTCAGCAAAATCCTGCTAGCATATTAAATGAGTGCAATTTTATGGTAGTTTGAACATTGTTTGGCCTTTTCTTTCTTTGGTATTAGAATGAAAACTGGATCTTTTCCAGTCCTGTGGTCACTGCTGAATTTTCCAAATTTGCTATCATATTTAGTATAGCACTTTCACAGCATCATCTTTTAAGATTTGAAATAGCTCAGCTAGAATTCTGTTACCTCCACTAGCTTTGTTTGTAGTATTTTTTCTTAAAGGCCCACTTCACTTCACACTGTAGGATGTCTGGTTCATACCATTGTGGTTATCCAGGTCATTAAGACCTTTGCTGTAGCAATCATAGGCAAAACATCTTCTGACATAGTTGCAACAATGTTTTCTTAGGCCAGTCTCCCAAGGTAATAGAAATAAAAGTGAAAATGAACAAATAGTATCTAATCAAACTTACACTTTTTGCACAATAAAGGAAACCATAAACAAAATGAAAAGACAACCTTTAGAATGGGAGAAAATAGTTGCAAAAATGGAGCTGACAAAGGCTTATACAACTCAACAACAACAACAACAACAGCAAAACAACAACAAAAACAACCCAATCAAAAAGGGGAAGAAGACATAAATAGACATTTCTCCAAAAAAGACCTGCAGATGGCCAATAAGCACATGAAAATATGCTCAACATTGCTAATTATTAAACAAATGCAAATAAAAACTACACTGAGTCAGGACACTCTACATATGTACACCCATGGCTGGTTCATGTCAATGTATGGCAAAAATTACTACAATATTGTAAAGTAGTTAGCCTCTGATTAAAATAAATTAATTAATTTTAAAAAAAGTACGGTGAAGTACCACCTCAGACCAATCAGAATAGCCATCATTAGAACATCACCAAGTAACAAATGCTGTAGAGAGTGTAGAGAAAAGGGAATACTCTTATTTTGTTGCTGAGAATGTACATTGATGCAGCCACTATGTAAAACAGTATTGATATTCCTCAAAAACCTAAAAATAGACTGGCCATATGATATAGCAATCTCACCCCTGGGCATATACCCAGACAAAACTGTAATTCAGAAGGATACAGACACACATATGTTCCTAGAAGCAGTATTTACAATAGTTAAGAAAGACATGAAAACAACCTAAATACCTAAATTTTATCAACAGAATGGGTACAGAAGATACTGTGTGTATGCGTGTGTATGAGTATTATTTCATGAGATATTACTAAGCCATCAGAAAGAATCAAATAATGCCATTTTATATGAATTAAGTCATAAGGAGAAAGACATATATCGTATGATATCACTTATATGTGGAATCTAAAATAGAGTACAAATCAATGTATCTACAAAATAAAAATTGTCACAGATTTAGAGAACAGACTTGTGGTTGCCAAGAAGGAAGGGGTTGGAGTGATGGAATGGGACTCTAGGATTAGAAGGGGCAAGTAATTACATATATATGGGACACATATATGTATAACTGAGTCATTTTGCTGTATATAAGAAATTAATACAACATTGTAAATCAACTATTCTTCAATAAAAAATTTCAAAAAAAGGAAGAGAATCATTATATGTAATGTAACTAAAAAGTTTTTAAACCCCAGAACACAATCACTTTTTTTTATTAAATTTGTCTCCTTCCTTTCTGTACTCACAATGAAATAATATCAGAAAAGAATTGAAGTTTTGTTGAAATTGCTATCATATAACTTATGCTTTGAAATTGGTAAGCATGAACTTTATATTTATTTTTTAAAAAGGTATAGATAAATCAGAAGATAGTCATGATTTATTAATAAAGAAAGATACATTATATAGCATTTTTAGCAATTAAAAATCAGTACGTGTATACATGTGTGTGAACATGTGTACATATACTTTTTAATATATATATAAATTTACTTTAAATAAATTTATATAACAAAAATATGCATAAATCTGTTAACAGTGTTTGACTGTGGGTAGTGGCATTACTACCCTTCCCTTTCATGTATCACAGCCTTGTCATGGTAAAGGGGCTTGCATAATTCAATGAAGCTATGAATCATGCCATGCAGGATAACCCAAGATGCATGGATCATATTGAAGAGTTCTGACAAAATGTGGTCCACAGGAGAAAAAATTACAACCCACTCCAGTATTCTTGCTTGGAAAACTCCATGGACAATAAATATGAAAAGGCAAAAAGATATGATGCTGGGAGGCGAGCCACCCTAGGTTGGAAGGTGTCCAATATGCCACTAGGGAAGAGCAGAGGGCAGTTACTAATAGCTCTAGAAAAAATGAAGTGGCTGGGCCAAAGCAGAAACGATGCTCTGTTGTAGGTGTGTCTAGTGGTGAAAGTAAAGTCTAATACTGTAAAGAGTAATATTGCATAGGCACCTGGAATGTTGAGCTTCCCAGGTGGTGCTAGTGGTAAAGAACCCACCTGCCAATTCAGGAGATATAAGTTACATGGGTTCGATCCCTATGTTGGGAGAATCCCTTGGAGAAGGGCATGGCAACCCACTTCAGTATTCTTGCCTGTAGAATCCCAATGGAAAGAGGAACCTGATGGGCTACTTTCCATAGGATCACACAGAGTCAGACATGACTGAAGTAACTTAGCATGGCACATCATCTGGAATATTAGGTCCCTGAATCAAGGTAAATTGGATATGATCAAGCAGGAGATGGCAAGGTTGAACATTGATATCATAAGAATCAGTGAACTAAAATGGATGGGAAAGGGTGAATTTAATTTAGATAACCAGTATATGAACTACTATGAGCAAGGATCCCTTAAAAAATGGAGTAGCCTTCATAGTCAACAAGAGACCGAAATGCAGTACTTGGGTGCAATCTCAAAAATGACAGAATGTCCTTCATTCATTTCCAAGGCAAACCATTCAACATCATAGTAATCTAAGTCTATGTCGAACCACTGATGCCAAAGAAGCTGATGTTGATCAGTTCTATAAAAGCCTACAACACTTTCTAGAATGAACACCGAATTAAAAAAAAAAAAAAAAAGATATCTTTCTCATCATACAGGATTAGAATGCAAAAGTATAGACCCAAGAGATACCCATAATAACATGCAAGTTTGGCCTTGGAGTACAAAATAAAGCAGGGAAACTCAGATATGTTTCTAATAAGCAGCCATGTTTAAAAACAATTGGACAGTATGAGGATCATTTTCTTTTATCCTGTTATTTTCACTTTTTCTGTTTCATATTCACTTCTCCCATTTCATTTAGTCTATGTTTTTTCAATTTCTCCATCTCTCTCTCTTTTAATACAAATTTATTTATTTTAATTGGAGGTTAATTACTTTACAGTATTGTATTGGTTTTTCCATACATCAACATGAATCTATCATGGGTGTGCACGTATTCCCCATCCTGAACCCCCCTTCTAGCTCCCTCCCCACACCATCCCTTTGGGTCATCCCAGTGCACCAGGCCAGAGCATCCTGTATCATGCATCGAACCTGGACTGGAGATTCTTTTCACATATGATATTATACATGTTTCAAAGTCATTCTCTCAAATCATCCCACCCTCACCCTTGCCCACAGAGTCCAAAAGACTGTTCTATACATCTGTGTCTCTTTTCCTGTCTCATGTACAGGGTTATCATTGCCATCTTTCTAAATCCATATATATGAATTAGTATACTGTATTGATGTTTTAATTTCTGGCTTACTTCACTTTGTATAATTGGCTCCAGTTTCATCCACCTTATTAGAACTGATTCAAATGCATTCTTTTTAAAGGCTGAGTAATACTCCATTGTGTATATGTACCACAGCTTTCTTATCCATTCATCTGCTGATGGACATCTAGGTTGCTTCCATGTCCTGGCTATTATAAACAGTGCTGCGATGAACATTGGGGTACACGTGTCCCTTTCAATTCTGGTTTTCTCCGTGTGTATGCCCAGCAGTGTGATTGCTGGGTCATATGGC
>NW_011494718.1:35556-35691 GCF_000754665.1 Bison bison bison
TTCATTCTTTTACAAGTGGTTGATCAGTTTTCCCAGCACCACTTGTTAAAGAGATTGTCTTTTCTGCATTGTATATTCTTGCTTCCTTTGTCAAAGATAAGGTGTCCATAGGTGCATGGATTTATCTCTGGGCTT
>NW_011494718.1:35791-36078 GCF_000754665.1 Bison bison bison
TGTTGAGCATCTTCTCATGTGTTTGTTAGCCATCTGTATGTCTTCTTTGGAGAAATGTCTGTTTAGTTCTTTGGCCCATTTTTTGATTGGGTCGTTTATTTCTCTGGAATTGAGCTTCAGGAGTTGCTTGTATATTTTTAAGATTAATTATTTGTCAGTTGCTTCATTTGCTGTTATTTACTCCCATTGTGAAGGCTGTCTTTTCACCTTGCTTGTAGTTTCCTTTGTTGTGCAGAAGCTTTTAATTTTAATTAGGTCCCATTTGTTTATTTTTGCTTTTATTTCCA
>NW_011494718.1:36339-37103 GCF_000754665.1 Bison bison bison
CGCCAGGCCTCCCTGTCCATCACCCACTCCCGGAGTTCACTCAGACTCACGTCCATCGAGTCAGTGATGCCATCCAGCCATCTCATCCTCTGCCATCCCCTTCTCCTCTTGCCCCCAATCCCTCCCAGCATCAGAGTCTTTTCCAATGAGTCAACTCTTTGCATGAGGTGGCCAAAGGACTGGAGTTTCAGCTTTAGCATCATTCCCTCCAAAGAAATCACAGGGCTGATCTCCTTCAGAATGGACTGCTTGGATCTCCTTGCAGTCCAAGGGACTCTCAAGAGTCTTCTCAAACACCACAGTTCAAAAGCATCAATTCTTTGGTGCTCAGCCTTCTACACAGTCCAATTCTCACATCCATACATGAACACTGGAAAAACCATAGCCTTAACTAGACGAACCTTTGTTGGCAAAGTAATGTCTCTGCTTTTGAATATGCTATCTAGGTTGGTCATAACTTTCCTTCCAAGGAGTAGGTGTCTTTTAATTTCATGGCTGCGTCAACCATCTGCAATGATTTTGGAGCCCAGAAAACTAAAATCTGACACTGTTCCACTGTTTCCCTGTCTGTTTCCCATGAAGTGATGGGACCGGATGCCATGATCTTCATTTTCTGAATGTTGAGCTTAAGCCAACTTTTTCACTCTCCACTTTCACCTTCGTCAAGAGGCTTTTTAGTTCCTCTTCACTTTCTGCCATAAGGATGGTGTCATCTGCATATCGTGAGGTTTATTGATATTTCTCCCGGCAATCTTGATTCCATC
>NW_011494718.1:37203-37803 GCF_000754665.1 Bison bison bison
ATACCGTTGGTAGCTTGATAGGGATTGCATTGAATCTATAGATTGCTTTGGGGAGTATACTCATTTTCATTATATTGATTCTTCTGATCCATGAACATGGTATATTTCTCCATCTATTAGTGTTCTCTTTGATTACTTTCACCAGTGTTTTATAGTTTTCTATATATAGGTCTTTAGTTTCTTTGGGTAGATATATTCCTAAGTATTTTATTCTTTTCATAGCAATGGTGAATGGGATTGTTTCCTTAATTTTTCTTTCTGTTTTCTCATTATTACTGTATAAGAATGCAGGGATTTCTGTGTGTTGATTTTATATACTGCAACTTTACTGTATTCATTGATTAGCTCTAGTAATTTTCTGGTGGAGTCTTTAGGGTTTTCTATGTAGAGGAATATGTCATCTGCAAACAGTGAGAGTTTTACTTTTTCTCTTCCAATTTGGATTCCTTTTATTTCTATTTCTGCTCTGATTGCTCTGACCAAAACTTCCAAAATATGTTGAATAGTAGTGGTAAAAGTGGGAACCCTTGTCTTGTTCCTGACTTTAAGGGAAATGCTTTCAATTTCTCACCATTTGAGGATAATGTTTGCTGTGGGTTT
>NW_011494718.1:37903-47532 GCF_000754665.1 Bison bison bison
CTCCACTTTCACCTTCGTCAAGAGGCTTTTTAGTTCCTCTTCACTTTCTGCCATAAGGATGGTGTCATCTGCATATCTGAGGTTATTGATATTTCTCCCGGCAATCTTGATTCCATCTTGTGTTTCTTCCAGTCCAGTGTTTCTCATCATGTACTCTGCATATAAGTTAAATAAGCAGGGTGACAATATACAGCCTTGACGTACTCCTTTTCCTATTTGGAACCAGTCTGTTGTTCCATGTCCAGTTCTAACTGTTGCTTCCTGACCTGCATACAAACTTCTCAAGAGGGAGATCAGGTGGTCTGGTATTCCCATCTCTTTCAGAATTTTCCACAGTTTCTTGTGATCCACACAGTCAAAGGCTTTGGCATAGTCAATGAAGCAGAAACAGATATTTTTCTGGAACTCTCTTGCTTTTTCCATAATCCAGCGGATGTTGGCAATTTGATCTTTTGTTCCTCTTCCTTTTCTAAAACCAGCTTGAACATTAGGAAGTTCATGGTTCACATATTTCTGAAGCCTGGCTTGGAGAATTTTGAGCATTACTTTACTAGCGTGTGAGATGAGTGCAATTGTGTGGTAGTTTGAGCATTCTTTGGCATTGCCTTTCTTTGGGATTGGAATAAAAACTGACCATTTCCAGTCCTGTGGCCACTGCTGAGTTTTCCAAATTTGCTGGCATATTGAGTGCAGCACTTTCACAGCATCATCTTCCAGGATTTGGAATAACTCAACTGGAATTCCATCACCTCCACTAGCTTTGTTCGTAGTGATGCTTTCTAACGCCCACTTGACTTCACATTCCAGGATGTCTGGCTCTAGGTCAGTGATCACACCATCGTGATGATCTGGGTCGTGAAGATCTTTTTTGTACAGTTCTTCTGTGTATTCTTGCCACCTCTTCTTAATATCTTCTGCTTCTGTTAGGTCCATACCATTTCTGTCCTTTATTGAACCCATCTTTGCATGAAATGTTCCTTTGGTATCTCTGATTTTCTTGAAGAGATCTCTAGTCTTTCCCATTCTGTTGTTTTTCTCTATTTCTTTGCATTGATCGCAGAAGAAGGCTTTCTTATCTCTTCTTGCTATTCTTTGGAATTCTGCATTCAGATTTATATATCTTTCCTTTTCTCCTCTGCTTTTTGCTTCTCTTCTTTTCACAGCTATTTGTAAGTCCTCCCCAGACAGCAATTTTGCTTTTTGCATTTCTTTTCCATGGGGATGGTCTTGATCCCTGTCTCCTGTACAATGTTACGAACCTCATTCCATAGTTCATCAGGCATTCTATCTATCAGATCTAGGCCCGAAATCTATTTCTCACTTCCACTATATAATCATAAGGAATTTGATTTAGGTCCTACCTGAATGGTCTAGTGGTTTTCTCTACTTTCTTCAATTTAAGTCTGAATTTGGCAATAAGGAGTTCATGGTCTGAGCCACAGTCAGCTCCTGGTCTTGTTTTTGCTGACTGTATAGAGCTTCTCCAACTTTGGCTGCAAAGAATATAATCAATCTTATTGGTGTTGACCATCTGGTGATGTCCATGTGTAGAGTCTTCTTTTTTGTTGTTGGAAGAGGGTATTTGTTATGACCAGTGCATTTTCTTGGCACAACTCTGTTAGTCTTTGCCTTGCTTCATTCCATATTCCAAGGCCAAATTTTCCTGTTTCTCCAGGTGTTTCTTGACTTCCTACTTTTGCATTCCAGTCCCCTATAATGAAAAGGACATCTTTTTTGGGTGTTAGCTCTAAAAGGTCTTGTAGGTCTTCATAGAACCGTTCAACTTCAGCTTCTTCAGCATTACTGGTTGGGGCATAGACTTGGATTACTGTATTATTGAATGGTTTGCCTTGGAAACAAACAGAGATCATTCTGTGGTTTTTGAGATTGCATCCAAGTACTGCATTTCAGACTCTTTTGTTGACCATGATGGCTACTCCATTTCTTTGAGGGATTCCTGCCCACAGTAGTAGATATAATGGTCATCTGAGTTGAATTCAGCCATTCCAGTCCATTTCAGTTTGCTGATTCCTAGAATGTCGACATTCACTCTTGCCATCTCTTGTTTGACCACTTTCAATTTGCCTTGATTCATGGACCTGACATTCCAGGTTCCTATGCAATATTGCTTTTTACAGCATCGGACCTTGCTTCTATCACCAATCACATCCACAGCTGGGTATTCTTTTTGCTTTGGCTCCATCCCTTCATTCTTTCTGGGGTTATTTCTCCACTCATCTCCAGTAGCACTTTGGGCAACTACTGACCTAGGGTGTTTCTCTTTCAGTATCCTATCATTTTTGCCTTTTCATACTGTTCATAGGGTTCTCATGCAAGAATACTGAAGTGGTTTTCCATCCCTTCTCCAGTGAACCACATTCTGTCAGATCTCTCCACCTTATGTTGAGGTATGTTCCTTCTATTCCTGATTTCTGGAGAGTTTTTATCGTAAATGGATATTAAATTTTGTCAAAGGCTTTCTCTGCATCTATTGAGATAATCATATGGCTTTTATTTTTCAATTTGTTCATGTGGTGTATTAACATTGATTGTTTTGTGCATATTGAAGAATACTTGCATCCCTGGGATAAAGCCTACTTGGTCATGATGTATGATCTTTTAAATGTGTTGTTGGATTCTGTTTGCTAGAATTTTGTTATAGATTTTTGCATCTGTGTTCATCAGTGATATTGGCCTGTAGTTTTCTTTTTTTGTGGCATCTTTCTCAGGTTTTGGTATTAGGGTGATGGTGGCCTCATAGAATGAGTTTGAAAGTTTACCTTCCTCTGCAATTTTCTGGAAGAGTTTGAGTAGGATAGATGCTAACTCTTCTCCAAATTTTTGGTAGAATTCATCTGTGAAACTGTCTGGACCTGGGCTTTTTATTTTAGTGGAAGATTTCTGATTACAGTTTCAATTTCTATGCCTGAGATTTGTCTGTTAAGATTTTCTATTTCTTCCTCGTTCAGTTTTGGAAAGTTGTACTTTTCTAAGAATTTGTCCATTTCTTCCACGTTGTCCATTTTATTGGCATATAATTGCTGATAGTAGTCTCTTATGATCCTTTGTATTTCTGTGTTGTCTGTTGTGATCTCTCCATTTTCATTTCTAATTTTATTGATTTGATTTTTCTTCCTTTGTTTCTTGATAAATTTAGCTAATGGTTTGTCAATTTTATTTATCCTTCAAAGAACCATCTTTTGGCTTTGTTGATTTTTGCTATGGTCTCTTTTTTTTTCTTTTGCATTTAGTTCTGCCTTAATTTTTAAGATTTCTTTCCTTCTACTAACCCTGGGGTTTTTCATTTCTTCCTTTTCTAGTTGCTTTAGGTGTAGAGTTAGGTTATTTATTTGACTTTTTTCTTGTTTCTTAAAGTATGCCTGTATTGCTCTGAACTTTCCCCTTAACACTGCTTTTACAGTGTCCCACAGGTTTTGGGTTGTTTTGTTTTCATTTTCATTTGTTTCTATGTATACTTTGATTTCTTTTTTGATTTCTTCTGTGATTGGTTGGTTATTCAGCAGCCTGTTGTTCAGCCTCCATATGTTGGAATTTTTAATAGTTTTTCTCCTGTAATTGAGATCTAATCTTACTGCATTGTTGTCAGAAAACATGCTTGGAATGATTTCTTTTTTTTTTTTAATTTACCAAGACTAGATTTATGGCCTAGGATGTGATCTATCCTGGAGAAGTTTCCGTGTGTGCTTGAGAAAAAGGTGAAATTCATTGTTTTTGGGTGAAATGTCCTATACATATCAATTAGGTCTAATTGGTCTATTGTATCATTTAAAGTTTGTGTTTCCTTTTTAATTTTCTGTTTAGTTGATCTATCCATAGGTGTGAGTGAGGTATTAAAGTCCTCTGCTGTTATTGTGTTATTGTTAATTTTCCCTTTCATACTTGTTAGCATTTTTCTTACATATTGCGGTGCTCCTATGTTGGGTGCATATATATTTATAATTGTTATATCTTCTTCTTGGATTGATCCTTTGATTATTATGTAGTGTCATTCTTTGTCTCTTTTCACAGCCTTTGTTTTAAAGTCTATTTTATCTGATATGAGTATTGCTACTCTTGCTTTCTTTGATCTCTATTTGAGTAGAATATCTTTTTCCAGCCCTTCACTTTCAGTCTGTATGTTTCCCTTGTTTTGAGTGGGTCTCTTGTAGACAATGTATATAAGCATCTTGTTTTTGTGTCCATTCAGCCAGTCTTTGTCCTTTGGTTGGGGCATTCAACCCATTTACATTTAAGGTAATTATTGATAAGTATGATCCCATTGCCATTTGCTTTATTGTTTTGGGTTCGAGTTTATACACCCTTTTTGTGTTTCCTGTCTAGAGAAGATTCTTTAGCATTTGTTGGAGAGCTGGTTTGGTGGTGCTGAATTCTTTCAGCTTTTGCTTGTCTGTAAAGCTTTTAATTACTCCTTCATATTTGAATGAGATCCTTGCTGGGTACAGTAATCTGGGCTGTAGATTATTTTCTTTCCTCACTTTAAGTATGTCCTGCCATTCCCTTTTGGCCTGAAGAGTTTCTATTGAAAGATCAGCTGTTATCCTTATAGGAATACCCTTTTTGTTATTTGTTGTTTTTCCCTTGCTGCTTTTAATATTTGTTCTTTGTGTTTGATCTTTGTTAATTTGATTAATAAGTGTGTTGGGCTGTTTTGCCTTCGGTTTATCCTGTTTGGGACTCTCGGGGTTTCTTGGACTTGGGTGATTATTTCCTTCCCCATTTTAGGGAAGTTTTCAACTATTATCTCCTCAAGTATTTTCTCATGGTCTTTCTTTTTGCCTTATTCTTCTGGGACTCCTATGATTCGAATGTTGGGGCTTTTAACATTGTCCCAGAGGTCTCTGAGTTTGTCCTCATTTCTTTTAATTCATTTTTCTTTTTTCCTCTCTGATTCATTTATTTCTACCATTCTATCTTCTACCTCACTAATCCTCTCTTCTGCCTCCATTATTCTACTGTTGGTTCCCTCCAGAGTGTTTTTGATCTCATTTATTGCATTATTCATTATATATTCACTCTTTTTTATTTCTTCTAGGCCCTTGTTAAACCTTTCTTCCGTCTTCTTAATCCTTAATCTAGGCTATTTACCTGTGATTCCATTTTGTTTTCAATATTTTGGATCATTTTCAGTATCATTATTTGGAATTCTTTATCAGGTAGATTCCCTATCTCTTCCTCTTTTGTTTGGTTTGGTGGGCATTTATCGTGTTCCTTTACCTGCTGGGTATTCCTCTGTCTCTTCATCTTGTTTATGTTGCTGTGTTTGGGGTGGGATTTCTGTATTCTGGCAGTTTGTGGAATCTTTTTATTGTGGAGTTTCCTTGCTGTGGGTGAGGTTGTATGGGTGGCTTCTCAGGGTTTCCTGGTTAGGGAAGCTTGCGTCAGTGTTCTGGTGGGTGGAGCTGGATTTCTTCCCTCTGAAGTGCAGTGAAATGTCCAGTAATGAGTTATGAGATGTCACTGGGTTTGGAGTGACTTTAGGCAGCCTGTATATTGAAGCTCAGTGCTGTATTCCTGTGTTGCTGGAGAATTTGTGTGGTATGTCTTGCTCTGGAACTCGTTGGCCCTTGGGTGGTGCTTGCTTTCAGTGTAGTTATGGAGGCAGTTGACGAGCTCCTGTTTATTAATGTTCCCTGGAGTCAGGAGTTCTCTGGTGTTCTCAGGATTTGGACTTAAGCCTTCTGCTTCTGGTTTTCAGTCTTATTTTTACAGTAGCTTCAAGACGTCTCCATCTATACAGAACCATTGATAAAACATCTAGGTTAAAGATGAAAAGTTTCTCCACAGTGAGGGACACCCAGAGAGGTTCACAGAGTTACATGGAGAAGAGAAGAGGGAGGAGAGAGTTAGAGGTGACCCAAATGAGATGAGGTGGAATAAAAAGTGGAGAGAGCAAGCTAGTCTGTAATTACTTCCTTATGTGCTCCACAGTCTGGACCTCCCAGAGATGTTCACAGAGTTATACAGAGAAGAAAAGAGGGAGGAAGGAGACAGAGGTGGCCAGGAGGATAAAGGGGGGAATCAAAAGGAGAGAGACAGATCCATCCAGTAATCAGTTTCCTAAGTGTTCTCCACTGTCCAGAACACAAAGAGATTCACAGAGTTGGGTAGAGAAGAGAAGGGGGAGGTTGGAGATAGAGGTGACCTGTTGGAGAAAGGAGAGTCCAAAGGGGGAGAGAGCAGTCAAGACAGTAATCTCGCTCCAAAGTAAAAGTGGGTACTGAAGATTGGGTTCTTAAATGTACAAAATTGATAACAAATACCAAAAAGCAAAGATTAAAAATCTAAAGTAGAGGTTGGATTTTCAAAAATATAATACTAAAGAAAAAAAAAAGCAAAGTCTCAAAAATTATAAAATATATATATATATATATGTGTGAAGTTTTTTTTAAAAAATAGGGTCTCTTTTTTTTTTCTTCAAAGTAATAGTAGGTTATAAAAATAAGAATTAAAGGAGTAATAGAGGACTTAAAATTAAAAAAAAATTAAAAAAGTACAGAATGATAGTAAAAATAGTAAAAATATATCTAGGGCTTCCTCTGGTGTTGTGGGCAGTGTGGGGTCAGTTCATTTTTGGATAGTTCCTTGATTCGGCTTATATTTCTTAAGATCTATAGGCCCCTTCCTATGTAGTTGGTATTAACTACAGGGTTTTAATCTATTGCACCTGTCACTTCCAAGGAGGTTCCCTCTGTTTTAGCTTCTTCTGTTTGCTGGTCTCTTCAGTGTCCAATTCCCACCCTGACACAAGGGGGCGGTGGTGGAAACTTTTTTAGGCTCACTTGTTCAGTCGTGCTGTGGGGAGGGAGGGACGCTGCAAACAAATAACACTGGCATGTGCTCAGTGTCTCGGCCACACTGGGTTTGCCCTAGCTCATGGTGTGTGTGCTTTCCCTGTCAACACTGCTTAGGCTCTGGGCTGCTTTGCCGGGAACTGTCTGAGGCTGGCCGTGGGTTGTATGCACTTCGCAGGTCTGAGCAGCTCAGGTTCAGGTACTTGGGTAGTCCTCAGAGGTGCAGACTCGGTTGGGCCTGCGTTTTGTGCCCTTCAGGTCCGAGCAGCTCAGGTGTTTGGCGAGTGCGGTCACCAGGACTTATCACCTTCCCCGTCCCTGCGATTCAGTTTTCTGGGTGTACAACAGGCACACCTTCTCAGGTGGATGTTGACCATCCAGAATCCCAAGAAGTCTTGGTTAACAATGAAGCCTGCTTGCAGTTTGGTAAATAATGCCTCTCTGGGGCCATGATTGATCCCTTCCGGCTCTGGCTGCCTTTCACCGGAGGGGGATGGTCTGCAGCTGGCTAGCTCTGCTCAGTCCTTTGTTCTGTGAGTGGGCCTGATGGTGTCTTAGGGTAGGGCTTTTTGCGTAGCTCTAGTCAGTCTTTTCTTCTATGAGCGGACCTGGTGGTGTCTTAGGTTAGGGTTTTTTGCTTGGTAGCTATCCCACAGTCTGGTTTGCTAGCCCAAGTTAGTTCCTTCAGATTGCCCTTGGGGCATTCAGGCCCAGTCCTTACTCTAAGCAATGCATCCCGCGCCTCCCTGCCCAGCCCCCGGTTGCTAGTGGCGGATGCAGACGTCTGTACTGCTTCTCCACTGGGGAAGTTACCGTTGGGCACATAATCTGTGGGTTTTAATTATTTATTTATTTCTCCTCCTGGTTATGTTGCCCTCTGTGTTTCCAAGGCTCGCCACAGACTCAGCAGTGAGAGTGTTTCCTGGTGTTTGGAAACTTCTCTCTTTTTTAAGACTCCCTTCCTGGGATGGAGGTTCATCCCTACCTCTTTTGTCTCTCTCTTTTTTTTTAATAGTTTTTCCTACCTCCTTTCAAAGATAATGCTTTTCTGGGTGCCTGATGTCCTCTGCCAGCATTCAGAAGTTGTTTTGTTGAATTTGCTCAATGTTCAAATTTTCTTTTGATGAATTTGTGGGGGAGAAAGTGATCTCCCTGTACTATTCCTCTGCCATCTTAGGACCACCTCCTCTCTCTTTTTTTGATGTTCTTTTTCAAGCCTTTATCAAACATAGTAGAAAAGCTTTCATATACATATATATAAAATAATACATATCATGTATATATTTTAGAAAAGGTATGAATTTTTGCTTAACTAAAAATTCTATGACATTTTGATCCCACATGTTTGACTTTGTATTAATAGAATTCTAGTTTTCTAATTTTAAAAAATAGATATTCAACAGGAAACTCCAATACTTTGGCCACCTGATGTGAACAGCTCACTCATTGGAAAAGATCTCAGTGCTGGGAAAGAATTGAAGGGAAAAGGAGAACGGGTGACAGAGGATGAGATGGTTGATAGCATTGCCAACTCAATGGACATTAATTTTTTAAAATTAATTTATTTTAATTGGAGGTTACTTTACAATATTATGGTGGTTTTTGCCATACATCAACATGAATCAGCCACAGGTGTACATGTGTCCCCCCATCCTGAACCCCTCTCACTTCCCTACCCACCCCATCCCTCTGGGTTACCCCAGAGCACTTGCACTGTCATCTGTTTTACATATGGTAGTATACATGTTTCAATGCTATTCTCTCAAATCATCCCACCATCACCTTCTCCCACACAGACCAATAGATTTTTGAGCAAACTCCCGGAGATAGTGAAGGACAAATGACTATGGCATGGAGTCACAAAGAATTGGACACGACTTACTGACCAAATAACAATAGAATGATCATATCTGACTCTTTGTGACCCCATGGACTATACAGTCCATGGAATTCTACAGACCAGAACACTGGAGTGGGGACCTTTCCTTTCTCCAGGAGATCTTCCCAATCCAGGGATCAAACCTAGGCCTCCTGAATTGCAGGCAGATTCTTTACCAGCTGAGCCACAAAGGAAGCCCAAGAATACTGGAGTGGGTAGCCTATCCCTTCTCCAGCAGATCTTCCTGACCTGCATTGCAGGTGGATTCTTTACAACTGAGCTATCAGGGAAGACTCGTAAGTGCCGAAAAATCAACAAGTCTTGAAATTTCCATTATGTTTTGCTAAAAACTATAATTATATTAGTAATTATAACTTTAATTTAAAAACCATTAACATTTACTATACACATGCAAGTTGTACAGCTTTAGCAACCACATATGAATGAGGAGCAGTGGAAAAACTTTTCTTCTATTCCTCTATAATACAGAGAGCTCAACCTGGTGCTTTGTGACAACCTGGGAATGTGGGTTGGAAAATTGGAAAATTCAGCCATGGCCACAGGACTGGAAAAGGTCAGTTTTCAGTCCAATCCCAAAGAAAGGCAATGCCAAAGAATGCTCAAACTACTGCACAACTGCACTCATCTCAAACACTAATAAAGTAATGCTCAAAATTCTCCAAGCCAGGCTTCAACAATATATGAACTGTGAACTTCCAGATGTTCAAGTTGGGTTTAGAAAAGGCAGAGGAACCAGAGATCAAATTGCCAGCATCTGCTGGATCATTGAAAATGCCAGAGAGTTCCAGAATAACATCTATTTCTGCTTTCTTGACTATGCCAAAGCCTTTGACTGTGTGGATCACAAGAAACTGTGGAAAATTCTGAAAGAGATGGGAATACCAGACCACCTGACCTGCCTCTTGAGAAACCTATAT